>NW_027638583.1:0-15000 GCF_951216825.1 Electrona antarctica
ACAGTGTGTTTGCACACATTGCGAGGCCTGGCACTAGATCCAATGTCAGCCACGCCGGCATGTGTACGCAGGTGTACGTGTGCACGTGTACGTGTGCACGTGTGTGTGTGTGTGTGTTCGTGCGTATACGTACGTGCGTGAGCCCGTGCGTGTGCGCAGCGAGGTAATCCGTTGCGGTGTGACAGTAAACTGGAGACTTTCTATTGATCGCTGCTGATGGAGGCGGAGATATCTGCCACAAGGACACTTGTCTCTGCTCTCGCTCTCCCTCTCTTACACGCATGCACGCACACGCGCAAGCACACGCGCACACACACACACACAAAGACGCACACACACACACACACAGATGAGCACGCACGCATGCACTGTCATAGAAATTTAGACTGCAAACATATAATAATACCCCTTTATTGCACTCTGATGTTATCTTATCTGTGACACCCCTGTGGTGCTGTTTTGGTTACTTTGTTACTGTCCCAAATTCCTTAGGGCTATGTGGGGGTTGTCTCTTGTGGGAGTGAAACTATAAAGGCTGTGAGCCTGTGTTAGCTTTTTGAGTCAGACTGGGGTCTTCCGTTGCATTGAATTGGTCATGTAAGTTCCTGACTCCTTACTCGAGTAAAATCCTAATACTTCCAAACTATGAATCCTTGTGTGATGAAATTTGGTTGTGATCACGATAGGCATTTTTTGATGGCCTATTTAAAAGAGGGAAACGAAAGTTTTGCCTTTCATGTGCATGCCATGAGAGACGGAGGAACAGTGTTTGGTTGGTTGAATGACTCAAGATGGTTAGACAAGGAGGTCTGACAAATGGTACCAGTGTACATTTGGAAAAAAGAATAGTCTATTCAATAAATCACTCATTACGTTGCCTGCTGTCTAAAAAGGGGGACTTGATCCTGCCTGGGGTATCCTGTTGTTTTATGAAGCAACAAAAAAATTGGCTAGCCAGTGTGTGTGTGTGTGTGTATTGTCTGTGAGTGTTAAATGTATGGCCTAAAAGGGAGACAAGTTGTCTTGCCTAACTTCGTAGCTACTGAGAAGGGAGGTTGATCCTCGCCTTATACTAGGGTACCTTTGCTAACAGAAGCATAAAACAATTGTGAAGAGCTATGTATGGATATATCATTTGAAAATGAATGTGAATGGTCTGTCATGAAAACTGATTGAGTGTTGAATGGAGTGGTCTGCTGTATGTGAGTGTGTGAGAGACAGAAAAGGAGTGTGAGAGGAAATTGTGAAAAAGGGATGTTAAATAGTTAACAGCCTAGAATGAAAATGAAGATATGAGAATTGATATAGAGATATATTAAGGTAAAGTAATACGTTTTAAATCATATGATGTCATATGATTCTCGAGACGAGAAAATGGAAATAGTTCCAAATAGGGATAAAAATAAGGAAGTAAATAGTACCTACAGTATGTGTATGAGTGAAAATGCTCAAACTTGTGAAGAACATTTTTAGGGCCAGGAGAAGATATTTAGGTGCATTATGTACAGTTTCTGTGTCGAAATGTGGGCTAGAGTAGTCAAGGTGAAAATGGTAGTCAAAATAGTTTTAGTCTATTACCTCACTCAGTTATTCTGAGTGTGGGGCTAATAGTAGCCTTGATGAAAGAGTAGCATCGATGACTGGTTTACCAGTTATCACTTCATTTTGATCAAGTGACTGTCTAATATAGACTTATTTATCCTTAACATGGCATGGTAGTTAGCCCCTGAGGGCTATTACGGTTCCCTTTTAAGGGGAGTTGTCGTGAAATTTAAAATGTAGAAAGAATTTAATCTAAATTCCCCAGGCAGGCCATGCCCTGATTGATATTAAAAGTTAGTTTAAGTGTTTAAAATTAAGTGGCTCTTTAGTTCCTAGAGAAGTGAGCCTTGCTAAGCCATGCACCATACAGTATAGGTCAGGAGGCTATCACCTGGTTTTCTGTAATATACGCAGCTTGATGTATAAGTATGCCCCTGGATATTCATGTTGTAAATCGCTCTGAATTAAGAGCGTCTGCTCAATAGTAAATTGGACAGTGTGACAGTTAGTGGAGTGAGATTGAGATAAAGATTACTTGAGACTGAAAGAAAGTTTTTTAAAATGACAGATCTACTGCGTGCGCGCGAACCTAGTTATTATAAGCACGTTGTTTTAATTGTAGACAGATTGGAGAAAAGAAAAATGCCAAACAGTATGGTAATGTTAAAATGTTTAAGGTAAAACAGAATGGATAGGTAAGATTAGGATATAGGAACACCGAATAGGCCGGAAATATTACAGAGCAGTGTATGCAATCAATGCATTCAAAAGAGCTGAAAATGTTTTATGGACCCATAATAGTGATCCTTAAAAGCCCAATAAAAGGCCTACAATATAACGAACCTTCATTTACCACCTACAGTATATTGCGTCCTTTTCACCCCTAGGCCAACTCGTAGTGTTAGGGTTAATTTAAGAACGTAAAATGGGCTGGGGGAGTAGTAAAGTAAGCTCCAAGCCGTCGGCCTGTGAAAGCAGAAAAGATGCAAAGAATGTGGAGTCTTCACTCCATGTGGTACACAAATAATGCCTGGGGCTAGTGTTTTAGTCAGTATAGGGAGAACCAGCTGGTGTTCTATTTAAGGACTTAAAGTGTAAAAAAATGTAGTGTAAGTCATAAGTATACCCGGTTTGTGTTGGGTTGTAATCTACAGTATGTCTTAAAGTGTAATCTACAGTAGGCCTATGTCTTAAAGTATATACAGATTTGAAATTTTCCAAATAAGGCATAAAATAAAATGAGTATGCCCACATGCTGATAGCTTGTGACGGTGATTGATTTGATGACATTGTTTGAAGGACAGGAACCCAAAAGTTAAATATGGAATAGAATATAGCAGCTATAATTGCAAACTTTAGTGTACAGTGGATTGCAATATTATGCAAAAATAAATGTACGGCTGTCGACAACACCTCATCCTGTTCCGTTGGAAAGAGGATACCGCATGTACGGGCCAAACTACTGGTTTTGTTTTTTCCAGTATGAGGGTGCAACTCTGTGTCAGGGTTGAGATGAGAACGAACTGAACATTGGGAACTGAGCATGGACATTGATGCACTGACATTGAGATGGAACATTGTGGCACACAGTGATGGGGGATCACTGGACAATGATACGATCGGAATCTGAAGGAAACAAAGATTCTTGAATCGGAATCCCGACATGAAGGAGTACGCGTTTGTGACAACTGAATTGCGACAGAAGTGCTATTTTTGTGCCTGATTGGGTTTCTCTCTGATGAAGGAGGGGTGAGGTGAAGCTGACAGGTGTGCATTGGGATCAATTGTGAGTACAGAATTGCATTTGTTCCACTTATGGCTGCTATAAAACAAAAATAGGTTGTATTTACTAAAAATATAGTAGTGATAAATACTGTGAATTGGTTGTCAATCTCACTGACAACTGGCAAACTCTTAAAAACAGAGTTTGACTTTTTGTGTCCCATGCAGGACGTAAAATGATCTTATCAGTAAACAAAGGGATTTCCAGCTGTTTCAGGGCACTTATCTAAGTTCCTGTGACATATGGTCAATAGCAGAGATAATAAAACCCCCTTCTGGAGATATTGTTTAAGTGCTGCCAAGAGGCTTCATTCGGCTAAAAATTCAGACCAAGGTATAGTGAAAGTACGTTAATTTAGTTAAATTAGTGGTGCCGAAGTTGTGAGTGGTTTTAGCAAAAAGGTCTATTGATTACATGGCTGTTATTGATGTATTGGCTGTATGAGTTAAATTTAAGACATACTGTACTGATGGAACCTGTTTACATGATCAGATTGTGATCAAGCTTTAGGAGTAGCCTATTGTCAAGGAATTTGGGTTGACCTGGTTGAACCTTCCAAGAAGCCCCAGGGCAGCTGTGTTTCTTATCTCTATGATGGTAGGCCAGCTGTGTTTTGATTAGCCTGGGGAGGGTGATGCTATGGCACAACAAAAAACCCCTTGTCCTTCTGTACACAGAAGTTTAGTGCAGAGCAAAGAGGATAGGCATACTATGATCAGCTGCACAGGGTCAGATACTACAATACTAATAAATTGGTGGAGTTCAATAGTAGGCCTATAGTACTAGATAAGTGAGATAGATCATTGAATCACTTCAGCATGTGTGTGCAGTAATTACGCTCGCTCAAATAAGAAGGACAGTTAAGATAGAGTAATTCTTAAAGAATGTCCTGTAGTCATGAAGGTCATGATCAAGGTAAAATCTTAGAAGTTGAAACGGTGTAAAATCAGTCAATCTCTACATTATATTGTTTAGAGAATTACTTAGGATGCAAGTACAGTATACTGCAGGCATAGTTTTGTTAAATAACAATTGATTTGAGTAGTATTTGTAATGATGCATGACAGTTTGGTTGACGCTACATTGTGCTATACTCTTGTCTTCAAGACCGGTGAATTTGAATTGATAAATTGAATGTGTGTCACAGATGAGATGAGATGAGATTCAACGGATTGTCAGTGTACAGTACAAGCAAAATACAGCGGAAAGTATTTTCGCATCTCACCAATAGTGCGAACATATCAGTAGAAGGATACATTAATAAGTAGGCTACAGTAGTAAGTATGAGCTGAATAAGGATTGAGCAGGAAGAGAGAAGAGCTGAATAAGGATTTGAGCAGGAAGAGAAGAACCCATTGACAAATAGGTCATATTGTGATCTATTTTTTGGACACCCCAAGGTGAAGTATCATATTGATGAGTCATCACACAGGTGGAATGGAACCTGAGACAGGGATTTTTTTTTTTTTGTACACTTATATGACAGCTTTGTTTGATACAGAAATAGCTGCTTCTCAGGATGCAGTATAACGTGAGTGGGGTCGGTTTGGGCCTGGGTTAAAAGGGGTTTGTTTTCGAGGGACGCCTTGAAACAAACAAAAGTATGTAAGAGTGTACTAAGATTGTTATGTTTCCTGTATGAATATTCTGATCCAAGTTTTCTTAGGTTCATGTGGAGGCGATCCAGATGGATGTGACATGAGATTGATTTCTCTCATATGTTTGTGGCATGGTGTTACTAACGAAATTGACTAAAGTGCATGTGTTGAAATTGTGCATGTGTTGAAATTGTGCATGTACGCCGAATGTTATCTTGCTGTATTTGCAGGAAAAAGTATCAAAATCTGTGAGTATTACGTGGGTAAGTTATGCAACAACTTGATGTTTCCTGGTGGAATAATTGAGCATAGGAGGATGTTCTAAATCATGTTCTGTTGCAGTTATGCGATTAGTTCTGAACAACGGTATTGTTTGATGATGCCATACTAAAGAGACATATAAGAATGTGTTCAGAGATAAGATATCTACGCAATAGATAGTTGCACAAACACACATATGCTTACTGAGAGTTAGAGTTGTACGTTAGAGCTGAGCATAGCTGCCTGGTTGAGTCAGAAAGGGCATTGAGAAGTGGTGGACTAGCAGTAAATGAAATTCGATAATACATGTTTATTGCTGCTGTAACTACGTCCACCATCAACATTGAAATTAGTAGTAATGTGACTGTATCTGAGCTGGAGATGACATAGCGAAGGAAATGTGATCCAGGTAGAGTAGGGGTTTTCAATGGTGTTGTAGTTTTTCTTTCAGCTCCATAATAATGAGAAGAGTCGTGTTGGAATAACATGACGAATGATGAAGTGGATCTGATGACATGGCTAAGTATCGTTTGGGGATGATATGGAATATGTATTATGAGAAGTTGTCAACTAAGTCAACTAACTAAGGTCCACTTAGATGCGGAGTCGGGTTGAATGAATGATAGTATGTATAGACTGGTTTATGAATGAATAGTTAATTTTGGGACTTACATTTCCGTGTTTAAAAGACAGTTGTGTTACATGATAACTGAGAAGGTGTAGGCTGAAGCCGAAGCTTGCTTGTTATGCCTACTCTTGTACCTGTAGTTTCTGGAAATCCTAGTATGAATGCGGTTGGTTAATACATGTTAAATTCCAGATTCCAGATCCAGCTTAGGCATTGCCAAGATGGACCAATAGAAGAGTTATTTTTCTGTGACTGCTCCTGCGGAACAGAACCCATGGTTAGAAAGGCCGGGCCCATCTCAAGGGAAATGCCTGTTAACTTATGCCCGGCTCCGTTTAGATTGGTTAATGACATATATTTTGTTTGTAAATTGTTGGGTTACTCACACTGGTTTTCTTTTATTTTTCAGATATATGATGATGTACGCTGTTGTCCCTAACTGGGGGATCAAGTGCTGTTAGCACTCTGGACTCTGAATCCTGCGATCATGTGCTCGGGAGCCGTTTCTGAATGATGTTGCATCACCTGTGCGGTGACAAATTCTGGTCTTTTGGAAGGCTGTGACGTGTGCAGTTCTGTCAAATGGCCGATCTGCAAGCTCACGACATGTCTGGAGCTTGTGGATGTAATGCACATTGGTGCTTTGAGCTCTGTGAAAGAGCTACTTCCGGTTTGGATTGCTCTGTGCGGTGTTGACCACATGGCACCTGCAGTACACTATCGAGTGTGCAGTGGACAGTTCTGAACGGACATTTTCTGGTGCTGAGATGTTTTTTTGGTCTGAGGGCTACAACGTTTTGCTGTATGTTTAATTTGGCTTTGCCTTGTTTTGTTTGAAACTATTGTACCACTGTGTATCGTAGGCCTTGTGTGCGGTCGCTCTATGATGAGGGCCATGTAGGAATTTTCCCTGTTTGTCTAACCCATTGGGTTCCAGGTTTTTTTGCCTACATCTGCGATGTACTGATAAGTGGTGTTTAGGGGTTTTTAAATGTTTAAAAGTGGGGTAATGTCATAGAAATTTAGACTGCAAACATATAATAATACCCCTTTATTGCACTCTGATGTTATCTTATCTGTGACACCCCTGTGGTGCTGTTTTGGTTACTTTGTTACTGTCCCAAATTCCTTAGGGCTATGTGGGGGTTGTCTCTTGTGGGAGTGAAACTATAAAGGCTGTGAGCCTGTGTTAGCTTTTTGAGTCAGACTGGGGTCTTCCGTTGCATTGAATTGGTCATGTAAGTTCCTGACTCCTTACTCGAGTAAAATCCTAATACTTCCAAACTATGAATCCTTGTGTTGCCTCATTATTATGTCTTCCTGAGCATGTGTCCCACAGATTGCCATAACAGCACGCACGCACAGACGAGCACGCATGCACACACACAGACGCACACATGAGCACACACACACACAGATGAACACAGACGAACGCACAAACGCACGCACAAACGCACGCACGCACGCACGCACGCACGCACGCACGCACGCACGCACGCACGCACGCACGCACGCACGCACGCACATTTTTTGATGCGTGCCGTTGCACATCGGTGGATGTTGTTGCATTGCGTCACAATAAAGGGCAATGAACCGGAAGTGAAAACTCCGTCTCCATCGGCCTCGATATTTACAAAAAAATGCATTTATCTGTTCTCATGACTGAGGTTTATTTATCTGTTCTCATGACTGAGGTTTATTTATCTGTTCTCATGACTGAGGTTTATTTATCTGTTCTCATGACTGAGGTTTATTGATCTGTTCTCATGACTGAGGTTTTGGTCAGAACCTGTTTTTCAGAGAAGAGAAGTTTAGAGAACAGGGCGGCGGTGGCTCAGGGGTAGCGTGGCCACTAGGGGGCGGCGGTGGCTCAGGGGTAGAGTGGCCACTAGGGGGCGGCGGTGGCTCAGGGGTAGAGTGGCCACTAGGGGGCGGCGGTGGCTCAGGGGTAGCGTGGCCACTAGGGGGCGGCGGTGGCTCAGGGGTAGAGTGGCCACTAGGGGGCGGCGGTGGCTCAGGGGTAGCGTGGCCACTAGGGGCGGCGGTGGCTCAGGGGTAGAGTGGCCACTAGGGGGCGGCGGTGGCTCAGGGGTAGAGTGGCCACTAGGGGGCGGCGGTGGTTCAGGGGTAGAGTGGCCACTAGGGGGCGGCGGTGGCTCAGGGGTAGAGTGGCCACTAGGGGGCGGCGGTGGCTCAGGGGTAGAGTGGCCACTAGGGGGCGGCGGTGGCTCAGGGGTAGAGTGGCCACTAGTGGGCGGCGGTGGCTCAGGGGTAGAGTGGCCACTAGGGGGCGGCGGTGGCTCAGGGGTAGAGTGGCCACTAGGGGGCGGCGGTGGCTCAGGGGTAGAGTGGCCACTAGGGGGCAGCGGAGGCTCAGGGGTAGAGTGGCCACTAGGGGGCGGCGGTGGCTCAGGGGTATAGGCTGGATGGTAACGGCAAGGTTACCATCTATGTAAAGGTGTGTGAATGGGTGAATGTAATGCACAGTCTATGTAAAGGTGTGTGAATGGGTGAATGTAATGCACAGTCTATGTAAAGGTGTGTGAATGGGTGAATGTAATGCACAGTCTATGTAAAGGTGTGTGAATGGGTGAATGTAATGCACAGTCTATGTAAAGGTGTGTGAATGGGTGAATGTAATGCACAGTCTATGTAAAGGTGTGTGAATGGGTGAATGTAATGCACAGTCTATGTAAAGGTGTGTGAATGGGTGAATGTAATGCACAGTCTATGTAAAGGTGTGTGAATGGGTGAATGTAATGCACAGTCTATGTAAAGGTGTGTGAATGGGTGAATGTAATGCACAGTCTATGTAAATGTGTGTGAATGGGTGAATGTAATGCACAGTCTATGTAAAGGTGTGTGAATGGGTGAATGTAATGCACAGTCTATGTAAAGGTGTGTGAATGGGTGAATGTAATGCACAGTCTATGTAAAGGTGTGTGAATGGGTGAATGTAATGCACAGTCTATGTAAATGTGTGTGAATGGGTGAATGTAATGCACAGTCTATGTAAAGGTGTGTGAATGGGTGAATGTAATGCACAATCTATGTAAAGGTGTGTGAATGCAATGCACAATCTATGTAAAGGTGTGTGAATGGGTGAATGCAATGCACAATCTATGTAAATGTGTGTGAATGGGTGAATGTAATGCACAGTCTATGTAAAGGTGTGTGAATGGGTGAATGTAATGCACAATCTATGTAAAGGTGTGTGAATGCAATGCACAATCTATGTAAAGGTGTGTGAATGGGTGAATGCAATGCACAATCTATGTAAAGGTGTGTGAATGGGTGAATGTAATGCACAATCTATGTAAAGGTGTGTGAATGGGTGAATGTAATGCACAGTCTATGTAAAGGTGTGTGAATGGGTGAATGTAATGCACAGTCTATGTAAAGGTGTGTGAATGGGTGAATGTAATGCACAGTCTATGTAAAGGTGTGTGAATGGGTGAATGTAATGCACAGTCTATGTAAAGGTGTGTGAATGGGTGAATGTAATGCACAGTCTATGTAAAGGTGTGTGAATGGGTGAATGTAATGCACAGTCTATGTAAAGGTGTGTGAATGGGTGTGTAGTCTGAGAGAGAGCTGATGGGTGAATTAACTTTGCCAATTTAGTAACAGGACACCAAGCCCCAACACCCATTCTCTTTGAGTGAGTAAAATCAGGAGAATGTGGGCCGACGGTGGTCGCTTGACACTTGGCCGAGTTACTGCTTAGACTGAATAAACAACCGGACCTAAACTCCCAATAACCCCCGCCAGGATGCACGTTTGGCACGCAGAATCTGGTGAACGTTTGACCCGGACAGATGACAGAGACAAGGCACTGCACAGAAATGCACTCCAAAACTCTTGATTGTGAAACCAGGATGACATGCACTGCTGAAACATACATTGTTTAACAAGAACCTGCATACCAAACACCACTACATTTTGTTCAATATTGGTGGATGCGCTGTTCCCACTGAAGTGTGAAAAGTAACCTAGATGTTGAATGACTTGCCAGATGTGGGCGTGTGTGGGTGTGTGTGTGTGAGCATGTGCGTGGGTGCGTGTGTGGGTGTGTGGATGTGTGTGTGCGCTGCGCACTTCAAAGACGGGGGAAACAAATGGTTGTTGGCTGATAAGTTTTAAGTGCGAAGTACCTTAGACCCCCCTCCAAATGGACTTTGGTAAAATAAGCAAATTACAAACCGGTTTGAGCTAGTCTTTGAGACAAAGAGAACGCCTTTTTGGCGCTTTTTCTAACTTCAATATATACCCAAGCAAACCTAATTTGGTGGCTCTTAGATCCGCAACGACCGACGAAACAGCACAGCCACGTCGGAGCTTGCTTTTAACACAGGAACCCCAGGGGACATTCAGAGCGGTCCCGTACCATTTAACTGGGTGTTCATATGAGAACATTGATCGACCACGTTATACTTAAACTTAAAGAAGAAAAGACAGCACTATAGTGTCGCGCCACATCACTGGACCTTAACTTCGTTCATTATTCCTGGCTTCCAGATTCTGAGGAATTCGCCTAGACAGAAATATCAACCAACAGGTGGGTCAGGAAGTTGAACGCATTTTATGCCCAAAACGACGCTAGATTTCTTATTTTATAACCTGATTTAAGAGAACCAGCTACTCTCTTTCTCGGGGAAATAATTTAAAGTAAACTTTAAAGTCCAGCAACCATTTGAGCCTCTCCTCGCGAGAAGATCCTTTCCTCTCCCCTCTGCCTTCTTTCTAAAACTATTTTCTATATCTTTGCTATGTGTTTTAAACGGAACGAAGCTATATTGGTAATATAATTTTGACCAGATCGGATTTCATTGTGTACTACCCTTGAATAACGCCGCTTCACCGCGTAAGTTATATCAACGGCTGACGCACTGGCCTGGTGAAAATATATTGTTCAATGCGCTTGGTTAAATCTTTCTGGCTCATGTCCAAATTGGATTAACCACGACGCGCCCGTTCCTGCTATGCGTTTTCGATTGTATGAAATATATTGTATCCAGTACTTCGATATAATAAACATATCACTTTGCTAGTACAATCTAAACACGGACTGTTTTCTTTGTTTCTGTCTGTGTTCATTGATCTGTTTGCATCGAGGAGAACCGTATTTTAACATTAATACAACCATATTAGTAACTCACGTCTTCATTGGACGTTAATGATATGCAAGGGGATAGAGTTTAATGTGTCTTTAATTCGCTGGCGAGTTAAGGTTACATTTAATCTCTGGCTAATTGACATCATAAATTGCCTATTATCTCACTACAGGTGAATGTAATGCACAGTCTATGTAAAGGTGTGTGAATGGGTGAATGTAATGCACAGTCTATGTAAAGGTGTGTGAATGGGTGAATGTAATGCACAGTCTATGTAAAGGTGTGTGAATGGGTGAATGTCTTGGAGAAAGGCGCTATATAAATGCACCATTCACCATTTTAGAGAACCAATTCATTTTCAGTGGAACCTGTGACCTCTGACCTGGTTCAAAATCAGGTGAGGAAAAGCCCAGAGGGACAAAAGGGCCTCAGAGATACAGATCTGAGAACCAGCGCTTTTAGACCAACAGGTCATCGGCCTCCCTGATTGGCCGGAACAACACACCGGCTTCACGGATTGGCTTGACATTTGTACCACTGTAGCGATATAAGAGGTAGCGTGTGGTCGACAGAACTGCATTGTGGGACAGTGAGACAGAACTGCATTCTGGGACAGAGAAGCAAGAACAACCTGACGTTAGAATGATCCGCTGGACCGTCCATCTGAAAGGAGGAGCAGAGAGATGTCTCCATGCAGCTGTGGTGCTGCAGGACAAGCTGTACTGCTTTGGAGGAGACAGTGATCCCATTGATGTTCACGTCTTAAACACAGTGTCTTTATGCTGGAGGAAGTGTTCCCCAGTGAACTCTGGAAGAGATCAACACCTTGAGTCTCTATCCAGGCGCTACGGCCACACAGCTGTGCTGGTTGAAGATACCGTCTACTTCTGGGAAGGATACTGGAAAGAGGATTACTACAATGTTGTTTATGTATTTGATGTCGACGCCCACAGATGGTCCAAACCCAGGGTTTCTGGAACTGTTCCAGAGGAGAGGTGCTACCACTCAGCCTGTGTGTTGGAGAAGGTCATGTTTATCCATGGAGGATACACCAAGCTGACTGGATCCACTAATGACATGTTCAAGTTGGACACCAGCACAATGTTCTGGTCTTCAATTAACACCAGAGGAACTGCACCTCCTGCTACACACCAAGTGTCTGCCACCATCATCGGGACAAAGATGTTTGTATTCGGGGGCAACATCAGAGAGTTTGACACAGAGACCGGCCTCTGGCTGAGTTCACCTTCTGCACAGCCTCTTCAACATCAGAGAGTTTGACACAGAGACCGGCCTCTGGCTGAGTTCACCTTCTGCACAGCCTCTTCAACATCAGAGAGTTTGACACAGAGACCGGCCTCTGGCTGAGTTCACCTTCTGCACAGCCTCTTCAACATCAGAGAGTTTGACACAGAGACCGGCCTCTGGCTGAGTTCACCTTCTGCACAGCCTCTTCAACATCAGAGAGTTTGACACAGAGACCGGCCTCTGGCTGAGAACACCTTCTGCACAGCCTCTTCAACATCAGAGTGTTTGACACAGAGACCGGCCTCTGGCTGAGTTCACCTTCTGCACAGCCTCTTCAACATCAGAGTGTTTGACACAGAGACCGGCCTCTGGCTGAGTTCACCTTCTGCACAGCCTCTTCAACATCAGAGAGTTTGACACAGAGACCGGCCTCTGGCTGAGTTCACCTTCTGCACAGCCTCTTCAACATCAGAGAGTTTGACACAGAGACCGGCCTCTGGCTGAGTTCACCTTCTGCACAGCCTCTTCAACATCAGAGAGTTTGACACAGAGACCGGCCTCTGGCTGAGTTCACCTTCTGCACAGCCTCTTCAACATCAGAGAGTTTGACACAGAGACCGGCCTCTGGCTGAGTTCACCTTCTGCACAGCCTCTTCAACATCAGAGTGTTTGACACAGAGACCGGCCTCTGGCTGAGTTCACCTTCTGCACAGCCTCTTCAACATCAGAGAGTTTGACACAGAGACCGGCCTCTGGCTGAGAACACCTTCTGCACAGCCTCTTCAACATCAGAGTGTTTGACACAGAGACCGGCCTCTGGCTGAGTTCACCTTCTGCACAGCCTCTTCAACATCAGAGAGTTTGACACAGAGACCGGCCTCTGGCTGAGTTCACCTTCTGCACAGCCTCTTCAACATCAGAGAGTTTGACACAGAGACCGGCCTCTGGCTGAGTTCACCTTCTGCACAGCCTCTTCAACATCAGAGTGTTTGACACAGAGACCGGCCTCTGGCTGAGTTCACCTTCTGCACAGCCTCTTCAACATCAGAGTGTTTGACACAGAGACCGGCCTCTGGCTGAGTTCACCTTCTGCACAGCCTCTTCAACATCAGAGTGTTTGACACAGAGACCGGCCTCTGGCTGAGTTCACCTTCTGCACAGCCTCTTCAACATCAGAGTGTTTGACACAGAGACCGGCCTCTGGCTGAGTTCACCTTCTGCACAGCCTCTTCAACATCAGAGTGTTTGACACAGAGACCGGCCTCTGGCTGAGTTCACCTTCTGCACAGCCTCTTCCAGAAGGACGCTGTAGTCATTCAGCCTTTACCTACAATGGAGAGCTGTACATATTTGGTGGCTGGAACGATAACCAGACCTTCAATGATCTGTGGAAGTTCAACCCAGAGACCTTCTCCTGGAAGAAGGTTGAGCCCAAAGGGAAAGGACCAGGTCCAATGTATGGTATGTGCTGTTGCATTGTGGGAGATCGTATCATCCTCTTTGGAGGATACAAGCGAGGCCAAACTACTTCTGATGAGATGTATATCTTAGACTTCAGTCCTTCTCTTAAGACGCTGTGCAAGGTAGCAGTTACTCAGCGTGATCTGGATCAGTCTGGACTCCCACACAACATCAGGTGGGAACTGGTAGCCGTGACAACAACAATAACAACAAAATAAAAGCTGTATGGTAACTGAACTTTTCTCTTGTCTGTATTTTTGCAGAATATTTCTTTCTATTTTCTTTTATTTTGTATTTATTTTTGTTGTTGTGTTGCTTATAGTTATACTATTTGCAACACACGCTTGTGAGGAACTTGTGTATTTGTGTATTTGTCAATAAAATATAATTTATAAAATAAATAAAAATTAAATAAAAGCGTTCCCACGATATAGAAAATGAAACAAATAAAATAAAACATGTATGACAAATGAATAAGACGGCGTGTCGTAAGGAGAAACAAAAACAATAATGAAGTAAAGACCTCAAAAAGATTTCAATGGATTTTCACACTGAAACTTTTTCAGTGGTCTGGTGTTTTCTGATTAATTAGGCTCAGGAAAGTGCTGTGATTGGCCCGTGGACTTGGATGGTCATAGTCCATTGATCCCGCCCCCTCTCCTTCTCCCCATGGGGGGGCGGAGCAGAGGCCATGATTGACAGGCGGAATCCCTCAACAGCGACACTTGCAGGCAAAAGGCCTCCGAACACAGAGAGAGAAAAACAAAACCTGCCATGGATCACTGGAGTGGATTCTTCACAACCTTTTAATACATGTTTGAATGAGCGTGATGAAGACTTTTAGGGTAGGTACCCTCACAAAAAAACAGGTTTTTCTTTGTCGACAAATACAAACTAGACTGTTATAGGGAGGGACTAGTGGAGAAGAGATCCAGTAGAAGTAAAATAAGTCATTTTATGTTTGGTTGTGCTCGGGCTACACGAAAAGAGAGTTGAGCCAGAAGGCAAAGCTCTCCGTCTACCGAGCAATCTTCGTTCCTACTCTCACCTATGGTGATGAAGTGTTCCTACTCTCACCTATGGTCATGAAGTGTTCCTACTCTCACCTATGGTCATGAAGTGTTCCTACTCTCACCTATGGTCATTAAGTGTTCCTACTCTCACCTATGGTCATTAAGTGTTCCTACTCTCACCTATGGTCATGAAGTGTTC
This sequence comes from Electrona antarctica, assembly GCF_951216825.1. Lineage (NCBI taxonomy): Eukaryota > Metazoa > Chordata > Actinopteri > Myctophiformes > Myctophidae > Electrona > Electrona antarctica. The sequence continues at coordinate 14,848 of NW_027638583.1, forward strand.
CTACTCTCACCTATGGTCATGAAGTGTTCCTACTCTCACCTATGGTCATGAAGTGTTCCTACTCTCACCTATGGTCATGAAGTGTGGGTCATGACCGAAAGAATAAGGTCACGAATACAAGCGGCCAAAATTAGTTTTCTTTGACGGGTGGCT
>NW_027638583.1:20000-72500 GCF_951216825.1 Electrona antarctica
ACAGGCTCTCAGCAGCATGTGGTGTTGTTACACTGGGAGAACAGGCTCTCAGCAGCATGTGGTGTTGTTACACTGGGAGAACAGGCTCTCAGCAGCATGTGGTCTTGTTACACTGGGAGAACAGGCTCCCAGCAGCATGTGGTGTTGTTACACTGGGAGAACAGGCTCTCAGCAGCATGTGGTGGTGTTACACTGGGAGAACAGGCTCTCAGCAGCATGTGGTGTTGTTACACTGGGAGAACAGGCTCTCAGCAGCATGTGGTCTTGTTACACTGGGAGAACAGGCTCCCAGCAGCATGTGGTGTTGTTACACTGGGAGAACAGGCTCTCAGCAGCATGTGGTGGTGTTACACTGGGAGAACAGGCTCTCAGCAGCATGTGGTGTTGTTACACTGGGAGAACAGGCTCTCAGCAGCATGTGGTCTTGTTACACTGGGAGAACAGGCTCCCAGCAGCATGTGGTGTTGTTACACTGGGAGAACAGGCTCTCAGCAGCATGTGGTGGTGTTACACTGGGAGAACAGGCTCTCAGCAGCATGTGGTGTTGTTACAATGGGAGAACAGGCTCTCAGCAGCATGTGGTGTTGTTACACTGGGAGAACAGGCTCTCAGCAGCGTGTGGTGTTGTTACACTGGGAGAACAGGCTCTCAGCAGCATGTGGTGTTGTTACACTGGAGAACAGGCTCTCAGCAGCATGTGGTGTTGTTACACTGGGAGAACAGGCTCTCAGCAGCATGTGGTGTTGTTACACTGGGAGAACAGGCTCTCAGCAGCATGTGGTGTTGTTACACTGGGAGAACAGGCTCTCAGCAGCATGTGGTGTTGTTACAATGGAGAACAGGCTCTCAGCAGCATGTGGTGTTGTTACACTGGGAGAACAGGCTCTCAGCAGCATGTGGTGTTGTTACACTGGGAGAACAGGCTCTCAGCAGCATGTGGTGTTACACTAGGAGAACAGGCTCTCAGCAGCATGTGGTGTTGTTACAATGGAGAACAGGCTCTCAGCAGCATGTGGTGTTGTTACAATGGAGAACAGGCTCTCAGCAGCATGTGGTGTTGTTACAATGGAGAACAGGCTCTCAGCAGCATGTGGTGTTGTTACACTGGAGAACAGGCTCTCAGCAGCATGTGGTGTTGTTACACTGGAGAACAGGCTCTCAGCAGCATGTGGTGTTGTTACACTGGGAGAACAGGCTCTCAGCAGCATGTGGTGTTGTTACACTGGGAGAACAGGCTCTTAGCAGCATGTGGTGTTGTTACAATGGGAGAACAGGCTCTCAGCAGCATGTGGTGTTGTTACACTGGGAGAACAGGCTCTCAGCAGCATGTGGTGTTGTTACACTGGGAGAACAGGCTCTCAGCAGCATGTGGTGGTGTTACACTGGGAGAACAGGCTCTCAGCAGCATGTGGTGTTGTTACACTGGGAGAACAGGCTCTCAGCAGCATGTGGTGTTGTTACACTGGGAGAACAGGCTCTCAGCAGCATGTGGTGTTGTTACACTGGAGAACAGGCTCTCAGCAGCATGTGGTGTTGTTACACTGGAGAACAGGCTCTCAGCAGCATGTGGTGTTGTTACACTGGGAGAACAGGCTCTCAGCAGCATGTGGTGGTGTTACACTGGGAGAACAGGCTCTCAGCAGCATGTGGTGTTGTTACAATGGAGAACAGGCTCTCAGCAGCATGTGGTGTTGTTACAATGGAGAACAGGCTCTCAGCAGCATGTGGTGTTACACTGGGAGAACAGGCTCTCAGCAGCATGTGGTGTTGTTACAATGGAGAACAGGCTCTCAGCAGCATGTGGTGTTACACTGGGAGAACAGGCTCTCAGCAGCATGTGGTGTTACACTGGGAGAACAGGCTCTCAGCAGCATGTGGTGTTGTTACACTGGGAGAACAGGCTCTCAGCAGCATGTGGTGTTGTTACACTGGGAGAACAGGCTCTCAGCAGCATGTGGTGTTGTTACACTGGGAGAACAGGCTCCCAGCAGCATGTGGTGTTGTTACACTGGGAGAACAGGCTCTCAGCAGCATGTGGTGTTGTTACACTGGAGAACAGGCTCTCAGCAGCATGTGGTGGTGTTACACTGGGAGAACAGGCTCTCAGCAGCATGTGGTGTTACACTGGGAGAACAGGCTCTCAGCAGCATGTGGTGTTGTTACACTGGGAGAACAGGCTCTCAGCAGCATGTGTTGTTACACTGGGAGAACAGGCTCCCAGCAGCATGTGGTGGTGTTAGACTGGGAGAACAGGCTCTCAGCAGCATGTGGTGGTGTTAGACTGGGAGAACAGGCTCTCAGCAGCATGTGGTGTTGTTACACTGGGAGAACAGGCTCTCAGCAGCATGTGGTGGTGTTAGACTGGGAGAACAGGCTCTCAGCAGCATGTGGTGTTGTTACACTGGGAGAACAGGCTCTCAGCAGCATGTGGTGGTGTTACACTGGGAGAACAGGCTCTCAGCAGCATGTGGTGTTGTTACACTGGGAGAACAGGCTCTCAGCAGCATGTGGTGTTGTTACACTGGGAGAACAGGCTCTCAGCAGCATGTGGTGTTGTTACACTGGGAGAACAGGCTCTCAGCAGCATGTGGTGTTGTTACACTAGGAGAACAGGCTCTCAGCAGCATGTGGTGTTGTTACACTGGGAGAACAGGCTCCCAGCAGCATGTGGTGGTGTTACACTGGGAGAACAGGCTCTCAGCAGCATGTGGTGTTGTTACACTGGGAGAACAGGCTCTCAGCAGCATGTGGTGTTGTTACACTGGAGAACAGGCTCTCAGCAGCATGTGGTGTTGTTACACTGGGAGAACAGGCTCTCAGCAGCATGTGGTGTTGTTACACTGGGAGAACAGGCTCTCAGCAGCATGTGGTGTTGTTACACTGGGAGAACAGGCTCTCAGCAGCATGTGGTGTTGTTACACTGGGAGAACAGGCTCTCAGCAGCATGTGGTGGTGTTACACTGGGAGAACAGGCTCTCAGCAGCATGTGGTGTTGTTACACTGGGAGAACAGGCTCTCAGCAGCATGTGGTGGTGTTACACTGGGAGAACAGGCTCTCAGCAGCATGTGGTGTTGTTACACTGGGAGAACAGGCTCTCAGCAGCATGTGGTGGTGTTACACTGGGAGAACAGGCTCTCAGCAGCATGTGGTGTTGTTACAATGGGAGAACAGGCTCTCAGCAGAATGTGGTGTTGTTACACTGGGAGAACAGGCTCTCAGCAGCATGTGGTGTTGTTACACTGGAGAACAGGCTCTCAGCAGCATGTGGTGTTGTTACACTGGGAGAACAGGCTCTCAGCAGCATGTGGTGTTGTTACACTGGAGAACAGGCTCTCAGCAGCATGTGGTGTTGTTACACTGGAGAACAGGCTCTCAGCAGCATGTGGTGTTGTTACACTGGAGAACAGGCTCTCAGCAGCATGTGGTGTTGTTACACTGGGAGAACAGGCTCTCAGCAGCATGTGGTGTTGTTACAATGGGAGAACAGGCTCTCAGCAGCATGTGGTGTTGTTACACTGGGAGAACAGGCTCTCAGCAGCATGTGGTGTTGTTACACTGGAGAACAGGCTCTCAGCAGCATGTGGTGTTGTTACACTGGAGAACAGGCTCTCAGCAGCATGTGGTGTTGTTACACTGGGAGAACAGGCTCTAAGCAGCATGTGGTGTTGTTTCACTGGGAGAACAGGCTCTCAGCAGCATGTGGTGTTGTTACACTGGGAGAACAGGCTCTCAGCAGCATGTGGTGTTGTTACACTGGGAGAACAGGCTCTCAGCAGCATGTGGTGTTGTTACACTGGGAGAACAGGCTCTCAGCAGCATGTGGTGTTGTTACAATGGGAGAACAGGCTCTCAGCAGCATGTGGTGTTGTTACAATGGGAGAACAGGCTCTCAGCAGCATGTGGTGGTGTTACACTGGGAGAACAGGCTCTCAGCAGCATGTGGTGTTGTTACAATGGGAGAACAGGCTCTCAGCAGCATGTGGTGGTGTTACAATGGAGAACATGCTCTCAGCAGCATGTGGTGGTGTTACAATGGAGAACATGCTCTCAGCAGCATGTGGTGGTGTTACAATGGAGAACAGGCTCTCAGCAGCATGTGGTGTTGTTACACTGGGAGAACAGGCTCCCAGCAGCATGTGGTGGTGTTACACTGGGAGAACAGGCTCTCAGCAGCATGTGGTGTTGTTACACTGGGAGAACAGGCTCTCAGCAGCATGTGGTGTTGTTACACTGGGAGAACAGGCTCCCAGCAGCATGTGGTGTTGTTACACTGGAGAACAGGCTCTCAGCAGCATGTGGTGTTGTTACACTGGGAGAACAGGCTCTCAGCAGCATGTGGTGTTGTTACACTGGGAGAACAGGCTCTCAGCAGCATGTGGTGTTGTTACACTGGGAGAACAGGCTCTCAGCAGCATGTGGTGGTGTTACACTGGGAGAACAGGCTCTCAGCAGCATGTGGTGTTGTTACACTGGGAGAACAGGCTCTCAGCAGCATGTGGTGGTGTTACAATGGAGAACAGGCTCTCAGCAGCATGTGGTGTTACACTGGGAGAACAGGCTCTCAGCAGCATGTGGTGTTGTTACAATGGAGAACAGGCTCTCAGCAGCATGTGGTGTTACACTGGGAGAACAGGCTCTCAGCAGCATGTGGTGTTGTTACAATGGGAGAACAGGCTCTCAGCAGCATGTGGTGGTGTTACAATGGAGAACAGGCTCTCAGCAGCATGTGGTGTTGTTACACTGGGAGAACAGGCTCTCAGCAGCATGTGGTGGTGTTACAATGGAGAACAGGCTCTCAGCAGCATGTGGTGTTACACTGGGAGAACAGGCTCTCAGCAGCATGTGGTGTTGTTACAATGGAGAACAGGCTCTCAGCAGCATGTGGTGTTACACTGGGAGAACAGGCTCTCAGCAGCATGTGGTGTTGTTACAATGGGAGAACAGGCTCTCAGCAGCATGTGGTGTTGTTACACTGGGAGAACAGGCTCTCAGCAGCATGTGGTGTTGTTACACTGGGAGAACAGGCTCTCAGCAGCATGTGGTGTTGTTACACTGGGAGAACAGGCTCTCAGCAGCATGTGGTGTTGTTACACTGGGAGAACAGGCTCTCAGCAGCATGTGGTGTTGTTACAATGGGAGAACAGGCTCTCAGCAGCATGTGGTGTTGTTACACTGGGAGAACAGGCTCTCAGCAGCATGTGGTGTTGTTACACTGGGAAAACAGGCTCTCAGCAGCATGTGTTGTTGTTACACTGGGAGAACAGGCTCTCAGCAGCATGTGGTGTTGTTACACTGGGAGAACAGGCTCTCAGCAGCATGTGGTGTTGTTACACTGGGAGAACAGGCTCTCAGCAGCATGTGGTGTTACACTGGGAGAACAGGCTCTCAGCAGCATGTGGTGTTGTTACACTGGGAGAACAGGCTCCCAGCAGCATGTGGTGTTGTTACACTGGGAGAACAGGCTCTCAGCAGCATGTGGTGTTGTTACACTGGGAGAACAGGCTCTCAGCAGCATGTGGTGGTGTTACACTGGGAGAACAGGCTCTCAGCAGCATGTGGTGGTGTTACACTGGGAGAACAGGCTCTCAGCAGCATGTGGTGGTGTTACACTGGGAGAACAGGCTCCCAGCAGCATGTGGTGTTGTTACACTGGGAGAACAGGCTCTCAGCAGCATGTGGTGTTGTTACACTGGGAGAACAGGCTCTCAGCAGCATGTGGTGTTGTTACACTGGGAGAACAGGCTCCCAGCAGCATGTGGTGTTGTTACACTGGGAGAACAGGCTCTCAGCAGCATGTGGTGTTGTTACACTGGGAGAACAGGCTCCCAGCAGCATGTGGTGGTGTTACACTAGGAGAACAGGCTCTCAGCAGCATGTGGTGTTGTTACACTGGGAGAACAGGCTCTCAGCAGCATGTGGTGTTGTTACACTGGGAGAACAGGCTCTCAGCAGCATGTGGTGTTGTTACACTGGGAGAACAGGCTCTCAGCAGCATGTGGTGTTGTTACACTGGGAGAACAGGCTCTCAGCAGCATGTGGTGTTGTTACACTGGAGAACAGGCTCTCAGCAGCATGTGGTGTTGTTACACTGGGAGAACAGGCTCCCAGCAGCATGTGGTGTTGTTACACTGGGAGAACAGGCTCCCAGCAGCATGTGGTGTTGTTACACTGGGAGAACAGGCTCTCAGCAGCATGTGGTGTTACACTGGGAGAACAGGCTCTCAGCAGCATGTGGTGTTGTTACAATGGAGAACATGCTCTCAGCAGCATGTGGTGTTGTTACACTGGGAGAACAGGCTCCCAGCAGCATGTGGTGTTACACTGGGAGAACAGGCTCTCAGCAGCATGTGGTGTTGTTACACTGGGAGAACAGGCTCTCAGCAGCATGTGGTGTTGTTACACTGGAGAACAGGCTCTCAGCAGCATGTGGTGTTGTTACACTGGAGAACAGGCTCTCAGCAGCATGTGGTGTTGTTACACTGGAGAACAGGCTCTCAGCAGCATGTGGTGTTGTTACACTGGAGAACAGGCTCTCAGCAGCATGTGGTGTTGTTACAATGGAGAACAGGCTCTCAGCAGCATGTGGTGTTGTTACAATGGAGAACAGGCTCCCAGCAGCATGTGGTGTTGTTACACTGGGAGAACAGGCTCTCAGCAGCATGTGGTGTTGTTACACTGGGAGAACAGGCTCTCAGCAGCATGTGGTGTTGTTACACTGGGAGAACAGGCTCTCAGCAGCATGTGGTGTTGTTACACTGGGAGAACAGGCTCTAAGCAGCATGTGGTGTTGTTACAATGGAGAACAGGCTCCCAGCAGCATGTGGTGTTGTTACACTGGGAGAACAGGCTCTCAGCAGCATGTGGTGTTGTTACACTGGGAGAACAGGCTCTCAGCAGCATGTGGTGTTGTTACACTGGGAGAACAGGCTCCCAGCAGCATGTGGTGTTGTTACACTGGGAGAACAGGCTCTCAGCAGCATGTGGTGTTGTTACACTGGGAGAACAGGCTCCCAGCAGCATGTGGTGTTGTTACACTGGGAGAACAGGCTCTCAGCAGCATGTGGTGTTGTTACACTGGGAGAACAGGCTCCCAGCAGCATGTGGTGGTGTTACACTAGGAGAACAGGCTCTCAGCAGCATGTGGTGTTGTTACACTGGGAGAACAGGCTCTCAGCAGCATGTGGTGTTGTTACACTGGGAGAACAGGCTCTCAGCAGCATGTGGTGTTGTTACACTGGGAGAACAGGCTCTCAGCAGCATGTGGTGTTGTTACACTGGGAGAACAGGCTCTCAGCAGCATGTGGTGTTGTTACACTGGGAGAACAGGCTCTCAGCAGCATGTGGTGTTGTTACACTGGGAGAACAGGCTCCCAGCAGCATGTGGTGTTGTTACACTGGGAGAACAGGCTCTCAGCAGCATGTGGTGTTGTTACACTGGGAGAACAGGCTCCCAGCAGCATGTGGTGTTGTTACACTGGGAGAACAGGCTCTCAGCAGCATGTGGTGTTGTTACACTGGGAGAACAGGCTCTCAGCAGCATGTGGTGTTGTTACACTGGGAGAACAGGCTCTCAGCAGCATGTGGTGTTGTTACACTGGGAGAACAGGCTCTCAGCAGCATGTGGTGTTGTTACACTGGGAGAACAGGCTCTCAGCAGCATGTGGTGTTGTTACACTAGGAGAACAGGCTCTCAGCAGCATGTGGTGTTGTTACACTGGGAGAACAGGCTCCCAGCAGCATGTGGTGTTGTTACACTGGGAGAACAGGCTCCCAGCAGCATGTGGTGTTGTTACACTGGGAGAACAGGCTCTCAGCAGCATGTGGTGTTGTTACACTGGGAGAACAGGCTCTCAGCAGCATGTGGTGTTGTTACAATGGCAAGAAGAGTCTTGTGGGCTGTTCTCTGCTCTCTCTCTCCTTTTATAGTGGCTGGTGACGAGGCCCAGGTGAGACACAATCCCCATGCCACTCCTCCAATCTCTACTGCCACTCCTACCATCACCCCATAGAGTACTGAGTACTGTTACTTATACCCATAGAGTACTCTCTATGGGTATAAGTAACAGTACTCAGTACTATAGTATATAGTAGTACTGTATATAGTAGTGTTATCACGGAAACACATGCCATGACTTTGCAGATGTAACTTTAATGCACCTATAATATTTGTGTCCTTGTATGCATATCATGTGTGTGGACATAAATAAATGGTTAAAATATATATGTATGTATATAAGTATGTATGTATACATGTATGTCGGTGTTGTCCACCGGCCAATAAGGGACCACCATTGTTGATGACGTAACTAAGGTATGTTTGGTGATCGGCGGTGTATGTATGTGTGTGTGTGTGTGTGCGCATGTGTGTGCGTGTGCGTGTGCGTGTGTGTGTGTGTGTGTGTGTGTGTGTATGTATGTATGTATGTATGTATGTCGGGGTAAGAATGGTGGTCCCTTATTGGCTGTTGATGGTGACTAAGGTACGTTTCAAGATCAGTATGAGGTCAATAACGGGTCTAAAGGGTTTAGAACAGTAGTTGTAATAGACATTAGTTAGTAGCAGTACTAGACAGAGTGCATTTATAGTCGCAATTGTCCAAAAGGGAAACCGATAAACAAGCATTGGCTTCCCTGATTGGCCAGACCCCCAAACCGACCCAACTTCACCGGATTGGCCGAGCTCCGCGGGACGTTTGTGCCGCCGCGTTAGTTTATAAACGGCAGAAAGACCCGACGGAACTCCACTCTTTCCCACGGAGCCAAAAGAAGAAGAACAGCAACGACCTCTGGTTCCCGGTGCTGGCGAGCACCACCAACCAACCATGCTACGATGGACGGTTCACCTGAAGGGGGCGCCCAACCGCGGCAACAACCACTCGGCCGTGGCCGTGGGCAACAGGATCTACTACTTCGGCGACCCGAAGCGCAACACCATGAAGCAGATGGGCGTGTACATCTTCAACGCCGTGTCCTTGCGCTGGACCAAGCTGCGGCCCGTGCGCAAGCGCCACCACGCCGAGGCCGTGCCGTCGGTGCGCCGCGGCCACACGGCCGTGCTCGTGGACGACGTGGCGTACGTGTGGGGCGGCATCCCGTACTGCGACACGGTGTACGCCTTCGACGTGGCGCGCCACGCCTGGCGCAAGCCCGCCGTGTCGGGTGCGGTGCCCGAGGCGCGGCAGCACCACTCGGCGTGCGCCCTGGGCGCCATCATGTACGTGTTCGGCGGCGAGACGGTGGCGACGCGCTGCACCGACGACATGCACCGGCTGGACACGGCGGCCATGCGCTGGTCCCGCGTCCACTGTGGGGAGGGGGGCGTCGCGCCGCTGGTCTCCGCCTACCACTCGGCCACCGTCATCGGGAGCAAGATGTTCGTGTTCGGGGGCTGGGGCGGCCGCGGCGTCGACTACAACAACATCCGCGTGTTCGACGCCGAGACCGACTGCTGGCTAAGCGCGCCGGAGAAGTGCTCGGAGGCACAGCCAGCAGCACACCAGTTCCTCCCCGAGGGCCGCCTGGCGCCGAGGGCCTTCGCCCACGAGGGGGAGCTGTACATATTCGGAGGCTGGAACTGCAACCAGACCCTCAGCGACCTGTGGAGGTTCAGTCCCGCCGAGGGGTCGTGGACGCTGGTGGAGCCCATGGGCGTCGTGCCCAAGAAGCCGTGGATGTGCTGCTGTGCTGTGGGGGATCGTGTGGTCCTCTTCAAGGACGACCTCCACATCCTGGACCTGAGTCCTAGTCTGAAGACGCTGAGCGAGCTGGCGGTCGTCGGGCACCGCCTCGACCAGTCGGGGCTTCCGCACAACGTCCGCTGGGAGCTGGCGGCCATGAGGAAGACGAGGGCGAGGCGGAGGACGAGGAACGCAGCAGACGGCGGGTGCGTAGGGGTGAGGCACAGCCATAGAGTGTAAGACACAGAGTTTCGACATTGAGGGGGTAAATGGTAAAGGGTGCATTTATATAGCGCCTTATCCAAGGCGCTTTACATAGATTGTGCATTACATTCACACATTCACACACCGATGGCGGTGGAAACCATGCAAGGCACCAACCAGCACATCAGGAGCAATTAGTGTTCAGAGTCTTGCTCAAGGACACTTCGTCAATAACTCTGGGGAGCCCGGGTTCGAACTGGCAACCTTGCGGTTACCATCCGGCCACTCTACCCATGAGCCACCGCCGCCCGGGGCAGAAAACGTTGGTTCATGTACTCGCACGCATAGCCCATAGACTCCAATGCATTCCGTAACACTTCCTCGGTTGTCCCTATTCGCCAATAGAAGTCTATGTAGGAGAGCCACCATTGGACTGAAGACAATAGAAGTCTATGTAGGAGAGCCTCCATTGGACTGAAGCCAATAGAAGTCTATGTAGGAGAGCCTCCATTGGACTGAAGACAATAGAAGTCTATGTAGGAGAGCCTCCATTGGACTGAAGACAATAGAAGTCTATGTAGGAGAGCCTCCATTGGACTGAAGCCAATGGAAGTCTATGTAGAAGAGCCGCCATTGGACTGAAGACAATAGAAGTCTATGTAGGAGAGCCTCCATTGGACTGAAGCCAATAGAAGTCTATGTAGGAGAGCCTCCATTGGACTGAAGACAATAGAAGTCTATGTAGGAGAGCCTCCATTGGACTGAAGACAATAGAAGTCTATGTTGGAGAGCCTCCATTGGACTGAAGCCAATAGAAGTCTATGTAGGAGAGCCTCCATTGGACTGAAGACAATATAAGTCTATGTAGGAGAGCCTCCATTGGACTGAAGACAATAGAAGTCTATGTAGGAGAGCCTCCATTGGACCGAAGCCCCATGAAGTGAACGGAGTTGTCGTAACTCTTGTCTTACTCTATGGCTCTGGGGGTGAGGAGGGGGAGGGGCAACAGTCAGCGTTGACTACCAACGGGTCACTGGATGCCGAAGATATTTACGACAGCCAAGATAAGATATTATTCTCCTTCAGGAATGAATGCAGAAACAGAGAATATGCTTTTTGGTTAAAAGGAACGGTCGGGAGGGAATGGAAGAGAACCTCGGGGAACACGTCTGTAGAGGAGAGAGAGAGGAACACGTCTGTAGAGGAGAGAGAGAGGAACACGTCTGTAGAGGAGAGAGAGAGGAACACGTCTGTAGAGGAGAGAGAGGAACACGTCTGTAGAGGAGAGAGAGAGGAACATGACTGTGAAACAAGATGGAAACCTTTTTTTTAAACTCGAGGCCCAGCGGTATTTATGTACATGCCTACTACCTACTTTCTGGACTGTGTTGAAAGCTGAGCAGTGGTTCCCAAACCTTTTCCATGTCGAGGACCCCCACATTTACCCCACGGAACCCCCGTTTGAAAAGATATATGCCAGGGAAGATTTGTACGGCTCTAGCAGGCGATTCTCAACCCGTTTAATTTCAAGGACCGGCAATTTAATGGCGTTTCCATCTCTGGGACACCGAGAACTCGAGGACCGTTCGCCCCACCGACTTCAAATCCGACAACTGTGTTCCACACCCCCACGGGGGGTGCAGTGCCCGGTGTCTGGACAGGAGCCCCCCCCCATGTCCAGGGTCCATATATGGAGCTGGCCTGTTCTGACATCACAACACTCCATATTTGGGCATGCCTGACACTATAACTCCACATATAGGAATAAAGGGACACAGAGAGACACATCCAGAAATCTCCATATATGGGCTTAAAGGGGACACAGACAGATGGGTGGAACCATAGAGTATAAAGAAGGATAGACTGATCTGGCGCGAAGCTCCTCCCCCCCCCCCCCCCGCTATTCATGTCAGTGGAAGTTGCTCAGTGGCCATGGATCTCCAACTTCCATCGTTACAGACTCTGTGCTCTACAGCCGGGCACCGGTTTAGTTCAAACAATGTTTGAACTAGACCGGGTCCCTGTGGGGTCCCACAGGGATCTGTACTTGGTCCCCTCCTTTTCTCACTGTACACTAAATCCCTTGGCACTATCATCTCTGCTCACAATATATCTAGGGCCGGGACTTTAACGCGTTAATTGAGATTAATTAACTACAGAAAAATTAACGCGTTAAAAAAATTAACGCATTTAATCGCACCTTTTTTTTCCACCGCGGAACGTTTCTCACTGGGTGCGTTTCTAGTAGTACTGAATAGGCTGCGGCACGCGAGCAGCAGCAGTTGTTTACTCTACACTACAGGCTACAGCTCCGTCAAAAAGCCCAAACCCAAATGAATCGAATGAAGAAGCCGCTTATATCGCTTTTGCTCCATGGATGGGACATTTAGATGTAAAAGCTATCGGATGTACGCGTGGATAGCGGCATGGCTGTGTGCAATGTCAGAGGGAAATGATCCATTTATGACCAACGTTAGCTTATATGCTAGGCTTGCTAGCTGCTTCAGTTTAACATGTCTCACAGACCACCGGAGACGCGCGGTGATTTCACCGCTGTCAAGCTGTCCTCGATGCGAAACATACTGAAGTAGCAAGCGTGGGTCAGCCCCAACCTCATGTGAAATGTTTCCCCCATAATAAAGTTGTTTTTATTTGTTCTCATGCCCCGCCATGTAAAGCACATTTGAGTATTCATATACACACTGCTGCTCTTGTTTATCTGTTGGGATAAAAAAGTTGTATTGCTTAAAGGGGAATACCACTCATTTTCAACATTTTTCTATGGAGTTGTGTGCACCCCCCCATTATGTGTTGCCTATAGAACTGGAGGTCTGAAAAAAACAGTAACATTATGAAGTACATTTTTGTGATGTCACTGAGATGTACTTCATAATGTTACTGATGTTTTTCAGACCTCCAGTTCTAGGCAACACAGAATGGGGGGGACTTTCTTATTATATCCACACAACAACTCTAAGGTATATTAATGACAGTAAAATGTTGAAAATGAGTGGAATCCCGTAGTCACTATTCACTGGGATACCAAAAAACATTTGAAAAAAAAGGTTTCTCACTGTTCGCGGGTTGAATAATGGTATGCGATTAAAATGCGATTAATCGAGATTAATTAACTACAAAGCCTCTGATTAATTAGATTAATTTTTTTAATCGAGTCCCAGCTCTAAATATATCCTATCACTGTTATGCCGATGACACACAACTGTTTCTATCCTTCCCCCCCTCTGCCACCCAGGTGGAAGAGCGCATCACTGCTTGCCTGGCTGACATCTCACAGTGGATGTCCTCCAACCACCTCAAGCTGAACCCAGACAAGACTGAGCTTCTCTTCTTCCCAGCTAAGTCCTGCCCTATGCGGGAGCTAACTATTTCCATAGACAACGCCCTGGTAACGTCTGTCCCAACAGCCAGGAACCTTGGTGTTGTCCTGGACAGTCAGCTCTCGTTCAAAACTCACATCACAGCTGTCACTCGATCCTGTAGGTTCACACTCTATAACATACGACGAATTAGACCGTTCCTCACCCAGGAATCAGCCCAGCTCCTAATCCAGACAACAGTCTTGTCAAAACTTGACTATTGTAACTCTCTCCTTACTGGCCTACCGGCATGTGCACTGAAGCCTCTCCAACTGATCCAAAATGCCGCAGCTCACTTGGTCTTCAACCAGCCAAAATTCTCACACGTCTCCCCCCTGCTCCGCTCCCTGCACTGGCTCCCGGTCGCTGCCCGCACAGAATACAAAACTCTGATGCTGGCATTTAAAGCAACCAAAGGTATGGCTCCCCCATATCTTGCCAGCATGATTGAACCCTACAAACCCTCCCGCGCACTCAGATCAGCCAACGCAGGGAAGCTGGAAGTACCCTCACTAAAAACGCCGGGACAACGCTCCACACGTCCCAAACTCTTCTCCCTTCTGGCCCCAAAACTGTGGAATGCACTTCCCGTTGCAATCAGAACTGCAGAAAACCCACCTTTTCAGACTCCATCATGGCCCATAGCACTTACCCTACCCCCTTAGACAGCACTTCTTAGACTTATATAGCATTTGAAACAGACGTATATCATGTCATGTAGACAGCACAATAAGTGCATTGTATGTAGTCATAGCACTTCATATTATACATGTAAATCGCTCTGGATTAAGAGCGTCTGCTAAATGCCTAAATTGTAAATTGTAATGACTCTGGACCAATCATAGGAGCCTGAGGCCCCAGTGAGCATGCTGATTGGATGACTCTGGACCAATCATAGGAGCCTGAGGCCCCAGTGAGCATGCTGATTGGATGACTCTGATCCAATCATAAGAGCCTGCAGGCCCCAGTGAGGATGCTGATTGGATGACTCTGGACCAATCATAGGAGCCTGAGGCCCCAGTGAGCATGCTGATTGGATGACTCTGATCCAATCATAGGAGCCTGAGGCCCCAGTGAGGATTCTGATTGGATGACTCTGGACCAATCATAGGAGCCTGAGGCCCCAGTAAGGATGCTGATTGGATGACTCTGATCCAATTAGGAGCCTGAGGCCCCAGTAAGGATGCTGATTGGATGACTCTGATCCAATCATAGGAGACTGAGGCCCCAATGAGCATGCTAATTGGATGACTCTGATCCAATCACAGTCGAGCCTGGCTGTGTGTCATCGTTACGGCGCGATGACTCGTTAATTGGCATTTTATTCGGGCTCCAAACGGGAGAATTTGCAGCGTCAGCTGCAGGCGGCGAGACTTTGGGGTCCTCAGGGCGCTCTCAGGTGTCTATGGTGATTGCCTGTCTGTTCTCACCCTCACCCCCCCCCCCCCCCCCAAGTTGCCGAGAGGGGAAGGGAGAATGTGAGTGAGCGTGTGTGTGTGTGCGAGTGTGTGTGCGTGCGTGCGTGTGTGTGTGTGTTTATTTTACGAAGGTGTCGGCCAGGCATGCCATCCCTCAGGCGGCACCTCGACAGGACCCATCTGCCAACGCACGCGCACACGCACGCACACATTTCTTGGTCTATCTTCTACCAATCACCCTTGTCGAGCCTCCCCTCCCCTCCCCTCCCCTCCCCTCCCCTCCCCTCCCCTCTCCTCTCCTCTCCTCTCCTCTCCTCTCCTCTCCTCTCCTCTCCCCTCCCCTCTCCTCTCCTCTCCCCTCTGGAGCAACGGAAGCTCTGATCACGAGTAAAATATAAATGCTTCCGTCATACAGTCTGGAGCGACGGAAGCTCTGATCATGAGTAAAATATAAATGCTTCCGTCATACAGTCTGGAGCAACGGAAGCTCTGATCATGAGTAAAATATAAATGCTTCCGTCATACAGTCTGGAGCAACGGAAGCTCTGATCATGAGTAAAATATAAATGCTTCCGTCATACAGTCTGGAGCGACGGAAGCTCTGATCATGAGTCAAATATAAATGCTTCCGTCATATAGTCTGGAGCAACGGAAGCTCTGATCATGAGTAAAATATAAACGCTTCCGTCATACAGTCTGGAGCAACGGAAGCTCTGATCATGAGTAAAATATAAATGCTTCCGTCATACAGTCTGGAGCAACGGAAGCTCTGATCATGAGTAAAATATAAATGCTTCCGTCATACAGTCTGGAGCAACGGAAGCTCTGATCATGAGTCAAATATAAATGCTTCCGTCATACAGTCTGGAGCAACGGAAGCTCTGATCATGAGTCAAATATAAATGCTTCCATCATACAGTCTGGAGCAACGGAAGCTCTGATCATGAGTCAAATATAAATGCTTCCGTCATACAGTCTGGAGCAACGGAAGCTCTGATCACGAGTAAAATATAAAGCGGAAGTGGAGCCTCCTCCCCACTTCAGTTTCGTCTTTACAGTCGCGCAAATGTATCCTAATATAAATATAAATAATCTAAGCATATAGATATATGAGCATACATATATATATATATATATAGTGGGGCCCCTGGGCCATGGCCCCACTGGGCCAATGGCTAATTTGTCCCTGCCTGTGGGGCCGTGGGGGAGGAAGGGTGACGGGGGTCACTTTGACCGTCTGTTTGACCCTCTATGTTAAAGGAGGAGGAGGAGGTAACTTGTCACCTGACTCGCTTGTAGGAATTCTTTACACATCTGTTCCTGAAAATGCAATGAATGTCAATGCTACACTGATACCTTGAACTGCCATCCTGTTGTATTGTTCTATGTGTACCAATGATGTGCTTCTTTTACTGTGTTTTATGTGTTTCCTGTTATCTGCCTGTGTTATGCCTTGCTGTTACACCAAACCGCCCCTCGGGGGCAAACACATAAACAAACCTGAAACTGAGAATGACCTCATAGACACTCAGGGTGTGAACGTGTTGTGTGAGATGTAAACCGTGACAACGTGTTGTGTGAGATGTAAACCATGACAACGTGTTGTGTGAGATGTAAACCATGACAACGTGTTGTGTGAGATGTAAACCATGACAACGTGTTGTGTGAGATGTAAACCATGACAACGTGTTGTGTGAGATGTAAACCATGACAACGTGTTGTGTGAGATGTAAACCATGACAACGTGTTGTGTGAGATGTAAACCATGACAACGTGTTGTGTGAGATGTAAACCATGACAACGTGTTGTGTGAGATGTAAACCGTGACAACGTGTTGTGTAAGATGTAAACCATGACAACGTGTTGTGTGAGATGTAAACCATGACAACGTGTTGTGTGAGATGTAAACCATGACAAAGTGTTGTGTGAGATGTAAACCATGACAACGTGTTGTGTGAGATGTAAACCATGACAACGTGTTGTGTGAGATGTAAACCATGACAACGTGTTGTGTGAGATGTAAACCATGACAACGTGTTGTGTGAGATGTAAACCGTGACAAAGTGTTGTGTGAGATGTAAACCATGACAACGTGTTGTGTGAGATGTAAACCATGACAACGTGTTGTGTGAGATGTAAACCATGACAACGTGTTGTGTAAGATGTAAACCATGACAACGTATTGTGTGAGATGTAAACCATGACAACGTGTTGTGTGAGATGTAAACCATGACAACGTGTTGTGTGAGATGTAAACCATGACAACGTGTTGTGTGAGATGTAAACCATGACAACGTGTTGTGTAAGATGTAAACCATGACGTGTTGTGTGAGATGTAAACCATGACAACGTGTTGTGTGAGATGTAAACCATGACAACGTGTTGTGTGAGATGTAAACCATGACAACGTGTTGTGTGAGATGTAAACCGTGTTGTGTGAGATGTAAACCATGACAACGTGTTGTGTGAGATGTAAACCATGACAACGTGTTGTGTAAGATGTAAACCATGACAACGTGTTGTGTGAGATGTAAACCATGACAACGTGTTGTGTGAGATGTAAACCATGACAACGTGTTGTGTGAGATGTAAACCATGACAACGTGTTGTGTGAGATGTAAACCATGACAACGTGTTGTGTGAGATGTAAACCATGACAACGTATTGTGTGAGATGTAAACCATGACAACGTGTTGTGTGAGATGTAAACCATGACAACGTGTTGTGTGAGATGTAAACCATGACAACGTGTTGTGTGAGATGTAAACCATGACAACGTGTTGTGTGAGATGTAAACCATGACAACGTGTTGTGTGAGATGTAAACCATGACAACGTGTTGTGTGAGATGTAAACCATGACAACGTGTTGTGTGAGATGTAAACCATGACAACGTGTTGTGTGAGATGTAAACCATGACGTGTTGTGTGAGATGTAAACCGTGACAACGTGTTGTGTGAGATGTAAACCATGACAACGTGTTGTGTGAGATGTAAACCATGACAACGTGTTGTGTAAGATGTAAACCATGACGTGTTGTGTGAGATGTAAACCATGACAACGTGTTGTGTGAGATGTAAACCATGACAACGTGTTGTGTGAGATGTAAACCATGACAACGTGTTGTGTGAGATGTAAACCATGACAACGTGTTGTGTGAGATGTAAACCATGACAACGTGTTGTGTGAGATGTAAACCATGACAACGTGTTGTGTGAGATGTAAACCATGACGTGTTGTGTGAGATGTAAACCGTGACAACGTGTTGTGTGAGATGTAAACCATGACAACGTGTTGTGTGAGATGTAAACCATGACAACGTGTTGTGTAAGATGTAAACCATGACGTGTTGTGTGAGATGTAAACCATGACAACGTGTTGTGTGAGATGTAAACCATGACAACGTGTTGTGTGAGATGTAAACCATGACAACGTGTTGTGTGAGATGTAAACCATGACAACGTGTTGTGTGAGATGTAAACCATGACAACGTGTTGTGTGAGATGTAAACCATGACAACGTGTTGTGTGAGATGTAAACCGTGACAATCGAGAATGCTTGAGTTGTCGTCGGTTGTGTTTGGAAGGAGTTTGTGCCATCTGTTTGTAGCATGTGAAGAAGGGATGGAGCACACACACACACACACACACACACACACACACACACACACACACACACACACACACACACACACACACACACACACACACACACACACACACACACACACACACACACACACACACACACACACACACACACACACACACACACACACACACAGCCAACGACAGTGCAGGAGGTGATGAAAGGGTACCTGCAGTAATTAAACCAATTCATCCATAAATGCATGGCCACATGTTCGTTGACACAGAGAGTGTACGGGATGTCGCGGCCATATGTCCTCCTCACCAGGGACACGCACACACACACACAAACACGCACGCGCACACACGCACGCACACACACAAACACGCACGCACACAAACACGCTCGCACACGCGCACACGGACCACCCCTTAAAGAAATGGCCATGTACAAGCTCGTAGATCGCCTAATTTTCAGAGCGCATAGCATAGGATGCCTTGTCTTTTAGTTCTACTGGATCTCTTCACTACTGGTTACCTCCCTGTAACATTTTAGTCTAGTTTTTATTTGTTGTTACAAAATTGTCAATATATTTAGTCATATAGTTTTTAGTCAGCTTGAAGGCTTAGTTTTTATTTAGTCTTTGTAAGTGAAAAGAAAAAAAATCATTTCGGCGAATCACAATTTACGTTCTCACTTTTCCGTTTTCAGCCAATCAAATCATCGCTATGGGCGATCAGCCAATCACAAGCCAATGTTTGTGTTCACACAGGGAGGGGCTATGGCATGGCTTTCCGAAATTACGTCACGTGGCAGCCAAGTCTATGGACTTTTAATGTTTGTTTCTAGTCTTTTTAACAAAAACAAAAACACTTGGTGCCAACTTGCGCCTTGCACACAAGTAGGCCATAAATGTCCTACTTGTGCGCAAGCAGAGCGCGCAAGTACTGTTACTAACTAATGTCTATTACAACTCAGGCAACGGGTCTAAATCCTTTAGGTCTAAACCCGTTATTGACCTCATAGCAACCTTGCAACGTACCTTAGCTATGTCACTATCATCAGCCAATAGGGGACCACCATTCTTACCCCGACATACATACATACATACATACATACATACATACATACATACATACATACATACATACATACATACATACATACATACCCAGCCGATCACCAAACGTACCTTACATGCGGCAACCACCGAGTAATTAACGACCGACATATTCGACCTGCAGGCATCAGCTTAACGAATTCGGGGCCGCCACAATCTGTCGACCTCACCGATTGGTCCAGCTTCGCGCCACGTATGTGCCCGTCCCCAATCATAGGCGGCATCGAGGCACTCACGGAACTCCATTCTGCTACAGGGACTGATCTGTGTGTATCCGGTGGGCAGGAGGAGGATTCGACGAAGACGATGCTGCGATGGACGTTGCACTTGAAAGGAGCTCCGAACAGCGAGGACAACAACCACGCTGCTGTGGCAGTGGGGGGCGACCGCGTGTACTTCTTCGGAGGCTCCAAGAAGAAGGAGGAGGAGGAGGAGGTGGAGGTTCACGTCTTCAGCACGGTGTCCTTGCGCTGGACCAAAATCCTCCCTACGGTTAACGGGAAAAAACGGGAGGAGAGAATCGCCGAGGTCCCGTCGCGGAGCAGCGGCCACACGGCCGCGCTCGTCGGCGACGTTGTCTACATCTGGGGGCGCTTCTTCTTCTTCGTCTCTTCCTCCCGTTTGTTCCTCCCGCCGTCCAAGGGAGAGCAGCGCAACGCCCTCTACGCCTTCGACGTGACGCTCCACCGCTGGTCCAAGCCCCACGCGTCAGGCAATGCGCCGGGGGGCGAGGCGAGGGGGGGCGGGGGGCGAGGCCACTCGGCGTGCGTCCGGGGCGAGGCCATGTACGTGTTCGGCGGTTACACGAACGACGTCCACGTGCTCGACACGGCCGCCATGGTCTGGTCTTTCATCGACACGACGACGATGTCGGGAGGAGACGATTGTTCTTCTCCGGCGGCGGTGGCGGCGCCGGCCTCCTCGTGGCACTCGGCCACCGTCATCGGCACCCAGATGTTCGTGTTCGGCGGCCTCGGCCACCAGGACGCCGACGTCCGGGTGTTCGACACCGAGACCAACCGCTGGCTGAGGAGGACGACGCCGTCGCCGTCAGGCGCCACCAAACAGCGGCCTCTCCTCCTCCCGGAAGAACGCTACGGTCATTCCGCCTTCGCCCACAAGGGGGACCTGTACGTCTTCGGCGGGATCCACCAAGGTACGAGTGTCAACAACCTGTGGCGGTTCAGCGTGGACGCCTCCTCGTGGACGAGGGTGGAGCCGAGGGGGAAGGTTCCGTACCAGAACTGCTGGATGTGCTGCGCCGTGGTGGGCGGCGCCGGCGGAGACCGCGTGGTCCTGTTCGACGACGACTTGTACGTGCTGGACCTGAGTCCTAGTCTGGGGACGCTGTGCGAGCTGGCTGTTTCGCGGCACGGCCTGGCGGTTGCCCCCGTTGTGGCCGACGGTCTGACCGCCGACCGCCGCGGCCCAAGGGAGTCGACGGCGCTCCCTGTCGGCGACGACGCAGTGGGAGGAGCCACCGTTACCGCAGTGGGAGGAGCCACCACCTTTACCGTCCACCAGAGGAGGAGGAGGAGCGTGGTGGCGTTCACCGCCAGCATGATCCACTGGATGAGGAGGTTCTTCAAGACCAAGAAGAAAATCCGCAACTAAAAAATAAACAAAGAATCCCCTTCAGGAATGAGCAAATAGAAACACAACGAGATGCCTTTGGGGTCAAAGGAAACAGACGGGAAATAAAAGAGAACAGACTTCAGGAGTCGGTGCAAAGATGGAACCCTTTTTTTGTTGTTTTTTTTGTTGTCGTTTGTTGCCAGGAGTAAATGTGAGATCATTGTTGCCAGTTACTTTGTGTGGCGGGAGATGGAGTCTATCCCTGTTACAATGCCCTATAGACCTCTGGGAGATGGAGTCTATCCCCGTTACAATGCCCTATAGAACCCCTGGGAGATGGAGTCTATCCCCAATACAATGCCCTATAGACCCCTGGTAGATGGAGTCTATCCCCGTTACAATGCCCTATAGACCCCTGGGAGATGGAGTCTATCCCCGTTACAATGCCCTAGACCCCTGGGAGATGGAGTCTATCCCCGTTACAATGCCCTAGACCCCTGGGAGATGGAGTCTATCCCCGTTACAATGCCCTAGACCCCTGGGAGATGGAGTCTATCCCATTACAATGCCCTATTGACCCCTGGGAGATGGAGTCTATCCCTGTTACAATGCCCTAGACCCCTGGGAGATGGA
Organism: Electrona antarctica; assembly: GCF_951216825.1. NCBI lineage: Eukaryota > Metazoa > Chordata > Actinopteri > Myctophiformes > Myctophidae > Electrona > Electrona antarctica. The sequence continues at coordinate 41,593 of NW_027638583.1, forward strand.
GTCTATCCCCGTTACAATGCCCTAGACCCCTGGGAGATGGAGTCTATCCCATTACAATGCGCTATTGACCCCTGGGAGATGGAGTCTATCCCATTACAATGCGCTATTGACCCCTGGGAGATGGAGTCTATCCCATTACAATGCGCTATTGACCCCTGGGAGATGGAGTCTATCCCCGTTACAATGCCCTAGACCCCTGGGAGATGGAGTCTATCCCCGTTACAATGCCCTAGACCCCTGGGAGATGGAGTCTATCTCCGTTACAATGCCCTAGACCCCTGGGAGATGGAGTCTATCCCTGTTACAATGCCCTATTGACCCCTGGGAGATGGAGTCTATCCCATTACAATGCGCTATTGACCCCTGGGAGATGGAGTCTATCCCATTACAATGCGCTATAGACCCCTGGGAGATGGAGTCTATCCCCGTTACAATGCCCTATAGAACCCCTGGGAGATGGAGTCTATCCCCAATACAATGCCCTATAGACCCCTGGTAGATGGAGTCTATCCCCGTTACAATGCCCTATAGACCCCTGGGAGATGGAGTCTATCCCCGTTACAATGCCCTAGACCCCTGGGAGATGGCGTCTATCCCCGTTACAATGCCCTAGACCCCTGGGAGATGGAGTCTATCCCCGTTACAATGCCCTAGACCCCTGGGAGATGGAGTCTATCCCATTACAATGCCCTATTGACCCCTGGGAGATGGAGTCTATCCCTGTTACAATGCCCTAGACCCCTGGGAGATGGAGTCTATCCCCGTTACAATGCCCTAGACCCCTGGGAGATGGAGTCTATCCCATTACAATGCGCTATTGACCCCTGGGAGATGGAGTCTATCCCATTACAATGCGCTATTGACCCCTGGGAGATGGAGTCTATCCCATTACAATGCGCTATTGACCCCTGGGAGATGGAGTCTATCCCCGTTACAATGCCCTAGACCCCTGGGAGATGGAGTCTATCCCCGTTACAATGCCCTAGACCCCTGGGAGATGGAGTCTATCTCCGTTACAATGCCCTAGACCCCTGGGAGATGGAGTCTATCCCTGTTACAATGCCCTATTGACCCCTGGGAGATGGAGTCTATCCCATTACAATGCGCTATTGACCCCTGGGAGATGGAGTCTATCCCATTACAATGCGCTATAGACCCCTGGGAGATGGAGTCTATCCCCGTTACAATGCCCTAGACCCCTGGGAGATGGAGTCTATCCCTGTTACAATGCCCTATAGACCCCTGGGAGATGGAGTCTATCCCATTACAATGCGCTATTGACCCCTGGGAGATGGAGTCTATCCCCGTTACAATGCCCTAGACCCCTGGGAGATGGAGTCTATCCCATTACAATGCGCTATTGACCCCTGGGAGATGGAGTCTATCCCCGTTACAATGCGCTATTGACCCCTGGGAGATGGAGTCTATCCCATTACAATGCGCTATTGACCCCTGGGAGATGGAGTCTATCCCATTACAATGCGCTATTGACTCCTGGGAGATGGAGTCTATCCCATTACAATGCACACCAACATAGAATCTACAGCTTGGTAGACTGCAGATAACCAACACACCCATATAGATTCTACAGCTTGGTAGGCTGCAGATAACCAACACACCAACATAGAATCTACAGCTTGGTAGACTGCAGATAACCAACACACCAACATAGAAACCTACAGCTTGGTAGACTGCAGATAACCAGGGGTGCACACAACTTTTTTGGTCTAGTACTCAGGAGGACCTGGAGGAGTTACTTGGTCCTCCTAAAATGCGGCGACCCGTCTCGCCGGATGGATACAAGAGGGATGCATGAATAACTTATAGCAAAACGATATTTATTGGATGAGTGGGGAGTCAATAGATTTTTTTTACAATGGGATGAATCTAGAGTTGCAATACCCTCCGTATTGCAACTCTAGATTCATCCCATTATAAAAAAAAATCTAGAGTTGCAAATTGCCTATAGGTCCATGTGTGGTCCAGCCCTATGGAATGCATATTCTAATAAAAACAACTTAATACTTCCTAAGGATAATATGAGAATCAAAGCAATATTTAGATACAATTTTTTATTTTTTATTTAAATAACCAACATAGAATCTACAGCTTGGTAGACTGCAGATAACCAACACACCAACATAGAATCTACAGCTTGGTAGACTGCAGATAACCAACACACCAACATAGAATCTACAGCTTGGTAGACTGCAGATAACCAACACACCAACATAGAATCTACAGCTTGGTAGACTGCAGATAACCAACACACCAACATAGAATCTACAGCTTGGTAGACTGCAGATAACCAACACACCAACATATAATCTACAGCTTGGTAGACTGCAAATAACCAACACACCAACATAGAATCTACAGCTTGGTAGACTGCAGATAACCAACACACCAACATAGAATCTACAGCTTGGTAGACTGCGGAGACCGCGTGGTCCTGTTCGACGACGACTTGTACGTGCTGGACCTGAGTCCTAGTCTGGGGACGCTGTGCGAGCTGGCTGTTTCGCGGCACGGCCTGGCGGTTGCCCCCGTTGTGGCCGACGGTCTGACCGCCGACCGCCGCGGCCCAAGGGAGTCGACGGCGCTCCCTGTCGGCGACGACGCAGTGGGAGGAGCCACCGTTACCGCAGTGGGAGGAGCCACCACCTTTACCGTCCACCAGAGGAGGAGGAGGAGCGTGGTGGCGTTCACCGCCAGCATGATCCACTGGATGAGGAGGTTCTTCAAGACCAAGAAGAAAATCCGCAACTAAAAAATAAACAAAGAATCCCCTTCAGGAATGAGCAAATAGAAACACAACGAGATGCCTTTGGGGTCAAAGGAAACAGACGGGAAATAAAAGAGAACAGACTTCAGGAGTCGGTGCAAAGATGGAACCCTTTTTTTGTTGTTTTTTTTGTTGTCGTTTGTTGCCAGGAGTAAATGTGAGATCATTGTTGCCAGTTACTTTGTGTGGCGGGAGATGGAGTCTATCCCTGTTACAATGCCCTATAGACCTCTGGGAGATGGAGTCTATCCCCGTTACAATGCCCTATAGAACCCCTGGGAGATGGAGTCTATCCCCAATACAATGCCCTATAGACCCCTGGTAGATGGAGTCTATCCCCGTTACAATGCCCTATAGACCCCTGGGAGATGGAGTCTATCCCCGTTACAATGCCCTAGACCCCTGGGAGATGGAGTCTATCCCCGTTACAATGCCCTAGACCCCTGGGAGATGGAGTCTATCCCCGTTACAATGCCCTAGACCCCTGGGAGATGGAGTCTATCCCATTACAATGCCCTATTGACCCCTGGGAGATGGAGTCTATCCCTGTTACAATGCCCTAGACCCCTGGGAGATGGAGTCTATCCCCGTTACAATGCCCTAGACCCCTGGGAGATGGAGTCTATCCCATTACAATGCGCTATTGACCCCTGGGAGATGGAGTCTATCCCATTACAATGCGCTATTGACCCCTGGGAGATGGAGTCTATCCCATTACAATGCGCTATTGACCCCTGGGAGATGGAGTCTATCCCCGTTACAATGCCCTAGACCCCTGGGAGATGGAGTCTATCCCCGTTACAATGCCCTAGACCCCTGGGAGATGGAGTCTATCTCCGTTACAATGCCCTAGACCCCTGGGAGATGGAGTCTATCCCTGTTACAATGCCCTATTGACCCCTGGGAGATGGAGTCTATCCCATTACAATGCGCTATTGACCCCTGGGAGATGGAGTCTATCCCATTACAATGCGCTATAGACCCCTGGGAGATGGAGTCTATCCCCGTTACAATGCCCTATAGAACCCCTGGGAGATGGAGTCTATCCCCAATACAATGCCCTATAGACCCCTGGTAGATGGAGTCTATCCCCGTTACAATGCCCTATAGACCCCTGGGAGATGGAGTCTATCCCCGTTACAATGCCCTAGACCCCTGGGAGATGGAGTCTATCCCCGTTACAATGCCCTAGACCCCTGGGAGATGGAGTCTATCCCCGTTACAATGCCCTAGACCCCTGGGAGATGGAGTCTATCCCATTACAATGCCCTATTGACCCCTGGGAGATGGAGTCTATCCCTGTTACAATGCCCTAGACCCCTGGGAGATGGAGTCTATCCCCGTTACAATGCCCTAGACCCCTGGGAGATGGAGTCTATCCCATTACAATGCGCTATTGACCCCTGGGAGATGGAGTCTATCCCATTACAATGCGCTATTGACCCCTGGGAGATGGAGTCTATCCCATTACAATGCGCTATTGACCCCTGGGAGATGGAGTCTATCCCCGTTACAATGCCCTAGACCCCTGGGAGATGGAGTCTATCCCCGTTACAATGCCCTAGACCCCTGGGAGATGGAGTCTATCTCCGTTACAATGCCCTAGACCCCTGGGAGATGGAGTCTATCCCTGTTACAATGCCCTATTGACCCCTGGGAGATGGAGTCTATCCCATTACAATGCGCTATTGACCCCTGGGAGATGGAGTCTATCCCATTACAATGCGCTATAGACCCCTGGGAGATGGAGTCTATCCCCGTTACAATGCCCTAGACCCCTGGGAGATGGAGTCTATCCCTGTTACAATGCCCTATAGACCCCTGGGAGATGGAGTCTATCCCATTACAATGCGCTATTGACCCCTGGGAGATGGAGTCTATCCCCGTTACAATGCCCTAGACCCCTGGGAGATGGAGTCTATCCCCGTTACAATGCCCTAGACCCCTGGGAGATGGAGTCTATCCCATTACAATGCGCTATTGACCCCTGGGAGATGGAGTCTATCCCCGTTACAATGCGCTATTGACCCCTGGGAGATGGAGTCTATCCCATTACAATGCGCTATTGACCCCTGGGAGATGGAGTCTATCCCATTACAATGCGCTATTGACTCCTGGGAGATGGAGTCTATCCCATTACAATGCACACCAACATAGAATCTACAGCTTGGTAGACTGCAGATAACCAACACACCCATATAGATTCTACAGCTTGGTAGGCTGCAGATAACCAACACACCAACATAGAATCTACAGCTTGGTAGACTACAGATAACCAACACACCAACATAGAATCTACAGCTTGGTAGACTGCAGATAACCAACACACCCATATAGATTCTACAGCTTGGTAGGCTGCAGATAACCAACACACCAACATAGAATCTACAGCTTGGTAGACTACAGATAACCAACACACCAACATAGAATCTACAGCTTGGTAGGCTGCAGATAACCAACACACCAACATATAATCTACAGCTTGGTAGACTGCAGATAACCAACACACCAACATAGAATCTACAGCTTGGTAGACTGCAGATAACCAACACACCAACATAGAAACCTACAGCTTGGTAGACTGCAGATAACCAGGGGTGCACACAACTTTTTTGGTCTAGTACTCAGGAGGACCTGGAGGAGTTACTTGGTCCTCCTAAAATGCGGCGACCCGTCTCGCCGGATGGATACAAGAGGGATGCATGAATAACTTATAGCAAAACGATATTTATTGGATGAGTGGGGAGTCAATAGATTTTTTTTACAATGGGATGAATCTAGAGTTGCAATACCCTCCGTATTGCAACTCTAGATTCATCCCATTATAAAAAAAAATCTAGAGTTGCAAATTGCCTATAGGTCCATGTGTGGTCCAGCCCTATGGAATGCATATTCTAATAAAAACAACTTAATACTTCCTAAGGATAATATGAGAATCAAAGCAATATTTAGATACAATTTTTTATTTTTTATTTAAATAACCAACATAGAATCTACAGCTTGGTAGACTGCAGATAACCAACACACCAACATAGAATCTACAGCTTGGTAGACTGCAGATAACCAACACACCAACATAGAATCTACAGCTTGGTAGACTGCAGATAACCAACACACCAACATAGAATCTACAGCTTGGTAGACTGCAGATAACCAACACACCAACATAGAATCTACAGCTTGGTAGACTGCAGATAACCAACACACCAACATATAATCTACAGCTTGGTAGACTGCAAATAACCAACACACCAACATAGAATCTACAGCTTGGTAGACTGCAGATAACCAACACACCAACATAGAATCTACAGCTTGGTAGACTGCAGATAACCAACACACCAATATAGAATCTACAGCTTGGTAGGCTGCAGATAACCAACACACCAACATAGAATCTACAGCTTGGTAGGCTGCAGATAACCAACACACCAACATAGAATATACAGCTTGGTAGACTGCAGATAACCAACACACCAACATAGAATCTACAGCTTGGTAGACTGCAGATAACCAACACACCAACATAGAATCTACAGCTTGGTAGACTGCAGATAACCAACACACCAACATAGAATCTACAGCTTGGTAGGCTGCAAATAACCAACACACCAACATAGAATCTACAGCTTGGTAGACTGCAGATAACCAACACACCAACATAGAATATACAGCTTGGTAGACTGCAGATAACCAACACACCAATATAGAATCTACAGCTTGGTAGGCTGCAGATAACCAACACACCAACATAGAATCTACAGCTTGGTAGGCTGCAGATAACCAACACACCAACATAGAATCTACAGCTTGGTAGACTGCAGATAACCAACACACCAACATAGAATCTACAGCTTGGTAGACTGCAGATAACCAACACACCAACATAGCATCTACAGCTTGGTAGGCTGCAGATAACCAACACACCAACATAGAATCTACAGCTTGGTAGGCTGCAGATAACCAACACACCAACATAGAATCTACAGCTTGGTAGGCTGCAGATAACCAACACACCAACATAGAATCTACAGCTTGGTAGAGTACAGATAACCAACACACCAACATATAATCTATAGCTTGGTAGGCTGCAGATAACCAACACACCAACATAGAATCTACAGCTTGGTAGACTGCAGATAACCAACACACCAATATAGATTCTACAGCTTGGTAGGCTGCAGATAACCAACACACCAACATAGAATCTACAGCTTGGTAGACTGCAGATAACCAACACACCAACATAGAAACCTACAGCTTGGTAGACTGCAGATAACCAGGGGTGCACACAACTTTTTTGGTCTAGTACTCAGAGGAGGACCTGGAGGAGTTACTTGGTCCTCCTAAAATGCGGCGACCCGTCTCGCCGGATGGATACAAGAGGGATGCATGAATAACTTATAGCAAAACGATATTTATTGGATGAGTGGGGAGTCAATAGATTTTTTTTACAATGGGATGAATCTAGAGTTGCAATACCCTCCGTATTGCAACTCTAGATTCATCCCATTATAAAAAAAAATCTAGAGTTGCAAATTGCCTATAGGTCCATGTGTGGTCCAGCCCTATGGAATGTATATTCTAATAAAAACAACTTAATACTTCCTAAGGATAATATGAGAATCAAAGCAATATTTAGATACAATTTTTTATTTTTTATTTAAATAACCAACATAGAATCTACAGCTTGGTAGACTGCAGATAACCAACACACCAACATAGAATCTACAGCTTGGTAGACTGCAGATAACCAACACACCAACATAGAATCTACAGCTTGGTAGACTGCAGATAACCAACACACCAACATAGAATCTACAGCTTGGTAGACTGCAGATAACCAACACACCAATATAGAATCTACAGCTTGGTAGGCTGCAGATAACCAACACACCAACATAGAATCTACAGCTTGGTAGGCTGCAGATAACCAACACACCAACATATAATCTACAGCTTGGTAGACTGCAGATAACCAACACACCAACATAGAATCTACAGCTTGGTAGACTACAGATAACCAACACACCAACATATAATCTACAGGTTGATAGGCTGCAGATAACCAACACACCAACATAGAATCTACAGCTTGGTAGGCTGCAGATAACCAACACACCAACATAGAATCTACAGCTTGGTAGGCTGCAGATAACCAACACACCAACATAGAATCTACAGCTTGGTAGGCTGCAGATAACCAACACACCAACATAGAATCTACAGCTTGGTAGGCTGCAGATAACCAACACACCAACATAGAATCTACAGCTTGGTAGGCTGCAGATAACCAACACACCAACATAGAATATACAGCTTGGTAGGCTGCAGATAACCAACACACCAACATAGAATCTACAGCTTGGTAGACTGCAGATAACCAACACACCAACATAGAATCTACAGCTTGGTAGACTGCAGATAACCAACACACCAACATAGAATCTACAGCTTGGTAGACTGCAGATAACCAACACACCGACATATAATCTACAGTTTGGTAGACTGCAGATAACCAACACACCAACATAGAATCTACAGCTTGGTAGGCTGCAGATAACCAACACACCTACATAGAATCTACAGCTTGGTAGGCTGCAGATAACCAACACACCAACATAGAATCTACAGCTTTGTAGGCTGCAGATAACCAACACACCAATATAGAATCTACAGCTTGGTAGGCTGCAGATAACCAACACACCAACATATAATCTACAGCTTGGTAGGCTGCAGATAACCAACACACCAACATAGAATCTACAGCTTGGTAGACTGCAGATAACCAACACACCAACATATAATCTACAGCTTGGTAGGCTGCAGATAACCAACACACCAACATAGAATCTACAGCTTGGTAGACTACAGATAACCAACACACCAACGCAAAAATGTAGGCTATGCTTATCAAGAACAGACACATATCGGCTATACTGCCATCGGTAAATGTCAGTTTAATTTGCCGATACAGACAGATAACGGCAAATATCAGCCGACACCGATATATGCCTTTCTCCACCACAAGCCAAGGCTAGCGTTCAGACAGACAGACAGACAGACAGACCTGCCTCATTGATTGACAGCTCGGCGTCCCCCCCCCGCCTCACTAAACTTTGACCTATAGCTCCTCCACAGCGCCACCGTTCTGTTGATGGACAGCCGCGAGCTATAGCGGTGTGTACGGTGGGTGAGTGGTGCGTGCGCGCCAATCGGTAACAACATGCACACAGTGGGGGGCGGAGTCGGTCTACAACCAGCCAATCGGTAACAACATGCACACAGTGGGGGGCGGAGTCGGTCTACAACCAGCCAATCGGTAACAACATGCACACAGTGGGGGGCGGAGTCGGTCTACAACCAGCCAATCGGTAACAACATGCACACAGTGGGGGGCGGAGTCGGTCTACAACCAGCCAATCGGTAACAACATGCACACAGTGGGGGGCGGAGTCGGTCTACAACCAGCCAATCGGTAACAACATGCACACAGTGGGGGGCGGAGTCGGTCTCAGTGACGTGCAGAGAGTGTTAGAGGGACAGGGGCTGAAATCCTGTAAGAGGGCACTTTTGGACAAAAATAGCGAAAATAGCAGATCTACAAGCTCTCAACGCGTCACGCTGCGATACGTTGAGAGCTTGTAGATCAGCTATTTTCGGGACTTTAACACACATGTGATCTAAAACACCACCGCGAACACACCTGTGATCCTCTTGGCGGGGCTGCAGTCGCCACGGCAACGGCCTGGTGGGTGAGGCGGCGGCGAGGATGGCAGCGAGGGCGACACGCCCTCCATGATGTCACGGACACGCCCTCCATGATGTCACGGACACGCCCTCCATGATGTCATGGACACGCCCTCCATGATTCAGATGTATAGTCTCTCCCTCCAAGGCACAGTCTTTGTCTACGCTGCCCCCTGCAGGCAGACAAAACCCATCATTTAAAACCATCACTTTGTTATATTCTAATTACAGTGGTTCTCAAAGTGGGGTCCCTCAGTGGTCCTGAGGATGAGCATACACACACACACACACACACACACACACACACACACACACACACACACACACACACACACACACACACACACACACACACACACACACACACACACACACACACACACACACACACACACACACACTATGTACCTGCATACATACATGTCCTGATCGGCTCCGATCTCATGATTTTCAAAAGATCGGAATCGGGGAGAAAAGATCAGATTTTTTAATTGTCTGATGTAAATCTCAAAGAAATATGTATAAGCAATGAGATTTCCTAAAAACTGTTGTGTTTATGCTAGTTGTTTTCCTTCTGGTCCCAGTCAGAGATCATCAAACTGTTGTGTTTATGCTAGTTGTTTTCCTTCTGGTCCCAGTCAGAGATCATCAAACTGTTGTGTTTATGCTAGTTGTTTTCCTTCTGGTCCCAGTCAGAGATCATCAAACTGTTGTGTTTATGCTAGTTGTTTTCCTTCTGGTCCCAGTCAGAGATCATCAAACTGTTGTGTTTATGCTAGTTGTTTTCCTTCTGGTCCCAGTCAGAGATCATCAAACAAAGACTAGTCACTCAGAGGCGTGAAAACAAAGGGCAGTGTTGTACCCGAACGCGTTCAAAGAACGATCGTTCACGAATGCGAACATTTTTTGGCTGAACGTGAACTGAACGTACTGTATTTCTGTTGGATGAACGTCATTGTGAACGCGTTAATTTCTGGCGTGTGTGAACGTCACTTTCTCACGTTCAACTTCGTTCAAGAGTGAGTGAGCCTTCCAGGCGAAACCTCCGCTAAAACACACCCTAACCACTCCTTAATATCTAGCGGAAAACCCACCAATAAGTCCTTATCCAACACAAATTAACAAATCTTTCTCAGCCGTACAATTTCACTGGAGCGCACAACTGTCCAAGTGTCCATACATGATCGCCTCGTTCAGCCAACAAAATATATCTCCCTCCCTCCACAGAAGCGCAGTGATGCCTGATTTATTCTTCGTCGTACACGTGTTCCATGCCGAAAATGGCTGATCTACAAGCTCACAACGCAAGCTTGTCGATCAGCTATCTTCAGCACGTGGAAATATGCAGGCTGTGAGAACTGAGACCCTTCACAATAAAAGCATGCAGCTTTCACAAGTTGGCCCATAATAAAGACAAGGAAAAGGATTAGGTGGCATTTCACATTGCATATGATCTATTTTCTATTTTCTATATAATAAGGAATTAATTTGGATAATGGTAATGGAGATATTGTAAAAGTTGTCACTTTATTAATCCCCCAAGGTTTTTTTATTCAATAAAGTCTGAGGTTCTATATGGCTATGGGTTGTGGTAATAATAATAATAATAATAATAATAATAATAATAATAATAATAATAATAATAATAATAATAATAATAATAATAATAATAATAATAATAATAATAATAATAATAAAAAACGAAAAATAACTAAAATAGTTCATTTTTTGGAACCATGAACTTGAGTTCAAAATGTTGAATGATGAACTAAGAACTGAACTAGTTCCTTTTTAAATTTCTGAACGGTGAACTGAACTTTCCCAACACTGACAAAGGGAATGCAACCCCCGCTATGATGGGATAGGGGTCTGTCTGTAGTACTCGCTCTGAATGAGAGAGATACTCTTTACATCATTATTTTGCTATGATTCCATGCTTTCATAGAAAGAAAAGAAACACAATGACAGTCATTCTAATAAAAGTATAGTCACATGTTGCCTTTCAATAACTTAAAGGTAACACAACAGACTACACCATGTATAAAGTATAGTCACATGTTGCCTTTCAATAACTTAAAGGAAACACAACAGACTACACCATGTATAAAGTATAGTCACATGTTGCCTTTCAATAACTTAAAGGTAACACAACAGACTACACCATGTAGAAAGTATAGTCACATGTTGCCTTTCAATAACTTAAAGGAAACACAACAGACTACACCATGTATAAAGTATAGTCACATGTTGCCTTTCAATAACTTAAAGGCAACACAACAGACTACACCATGTAGAAAGTATAGTCACATGTTGCCTTTCAATAACTTAAAGGCAACACAACAGACTACACCAGAGTGACATACATTAGGATATTGTACTAATGTGACATGGCTTACGTGTAAAGATCGGATGGGGAAAGATCGGTATCGGTATGTCTCAACATGAAGTGATCGGAATCGGATCAGAAGCAAAGAAACGTGATCGGGACATCCATACTATTGATTGTATACGCCTTTAGCCTTAAGCCTTAAGCCTTTAGCCTTTAGCCTTAAGCCTTGGTTTATGTCCTGCTTTCATTTACTGTATGTTATACTGTCTTCTGCTTTGTTATTTATTATATTATTATTATGCTCTTGTGTTTTTCTAGTTCTCTGTCCGCTTGCTTCCTTTTATCCAACCTTGTGCAGTACTTTGGGTGACCACTGGTCTTTGTAAATATGTCTATAAATAAAGTTTGATTATGTTAGATGTTACTGTGGGTGCTGACATCGTCCATTGGGTATTGTACCTAATGACATCATCACACAGTGACATCACAACGTCACATGTGACGTCATTATGTCACAACCGCGTCCTTTAAAAATGAAACGTCGACTAAACTAATAGTCATTCAGCGACTTCCGATGACGGTTCCAGCTGTTTAGAGTGACTTCAGAGGATTAGTTGTCAACCTGCTGAACAGAGTGTCTTCTGTGAGGATTACCACAACCTGCCTGGACTGGGATTTCTGCCGGAGAATACATTCACTATCCACAGACACCGGCTTCCTTGATTGGTCGAAGCGACCCGTTGTCTTTGTGTCTTAGACGCCACTGGACCGGAATAAGCGACGGCCCACACATTAGGACTATTTTAACGGAGAAATACTTCAACTGGTCAGTGTGAGAAATGTTCCGCTGGACGCTGCATCAGAGGGGAGGAACGGAGCGATACCGCGGTGCTGCCGTTGCAGTGGAGAACAAGGTGTACTGCTTTGGAGGATCCTACCATGGCAGAAAGAGTCAGATTGAGGTGAATGTTTTCAACACAGTGACTTTGCGCTGGAAGAAGTTGCCCCGTGTGACGGCTGGGGTTCCCTCCTGGCGCCGCGGCCACACAGCTGCGTTGGTAGAAGGTACAGTCTACATCTGGGGAGGATATAACGGCTATAGTAGGAAGTACTACAACGTGCTTTATGCTTTTGACGTGGACGACCACAGATTGTTCAAACCCAAGGTTTCTGGGAATGTTCCACAGGGGAGGGAGGGCCACTCAGCCTGCGTGTTGGAGAAGGTCATGTTTATCCATGGAGGAAACATGCGGCTGTCTAAATTCTCTAAAGGAGGATGGGTCCATGTTCCTAGATGTAATAATGACATGTACAAGTTGGACACCAGTACAATGGTCTGGTCTTTAATTAACACCAGAGGAGCTCCACCTTCTGCTTCATGGTGTCACTCTGCCACCATCATAGGGACAAAGGTGTTTGTATTTGGGGGCCAGGGGGGCTGGGTGGACTATCGCTGCCAGGACTACAACATCAGAGTGTTTGACACAGAGACCGACCTCTGGCTGAGCACACCTTCTGCACAGCTTGGTCCAGAAAGATGGGAACATGCAGCATTTACCTACAATGGAGAGCTGTACATATGTGGTGGCAGCAACAATAAGATCAGTCAGCTGTGGAAATTCAATCCAGAGACCTTCCGCTGGAAGGAGCTCGCACTTAAGGTCAAGTACTATGGGACGTGCTGTTGCATGCTGGGAGATCGTGTCATCTCCCTTGAAGGACACAACGCGCACATCTTAGACTTGAATCCTAGTCTTAAGACGCTGTGCGAGCTAGCAGTTATTCAGCACGATCTGGAGCAGTCTGGGCTCCCACACAACATCAGGTGGGAACTGGCGGCCATGAATACCAACAACAACTGAACAAATCACACTCATGTGAAGTGAGGGGCGCCCACAGTAGCTGCCACAGGACGTCACCACGGGGGGATGCTGAAAACGCAAGGAGGGGGAGGGGGGGGGAGGGGGGGGGATAAGACAAACATAAAAAGTCCATAGACTCGGCTGCCGCATGACGTCATGTCTGAAAGCCATACGTCCACAAAAAGAGAAAATAAATAATAAATGCAGAAAAAATATGACTCACTATCACAGATTCTCGAACCACAGTTCATAACTGTAATGATGTTTAACAGTAAAAAATCCCTGGAATATTTGAAGAATACCTGGTTTTCACCTTAGCACCGCCCACCTGGACTTAAGCTACGCCCACAGCTGTTGTATGTTATAAGGGGATTGGCTGATTTCGGTGCCTTACTAAAGTGGTCTATTTCAATTGGGCCTTTTGAAACAAAGGCTTTCAGCCTTCAGGAAGAAACCGAAAATACACAGGGAAGACCACACCTGGGGGTCTGCATGTTGTTACAGCCAATCAATAACAACATGCACACAGTGGGGGGCGGAGTCGGTCTACAACCAGCCAATCAGTAACGACATGCACACAGTGGGGGGCGGAGTCGGTCTACAACCAGCCAATCGGTAACGACATGCACACAGTGGGGGGGCGGAGTCGGTCTACAACCAGCCAATCGGTAACGACATGCACACAGTGGGGGGCGGAGTCGGTCTACAACCAGCCAATCAGTAACGACATGCACACAGTGGGGGGCGGAGTCGGTCTACAACCAGCCAATCGGTAACAACATGCACACAGTGGGGGGGGTGGAGTCGGTCTACAGCCAGCCAATTGGTAACGACATGCACACAGTGGGGGGTGGAGTCGGTCTACAACCAGCCAATCGGTAACAACATGCACACAGTGGGGGGCGGAGTTGGTCTACAACCAGCCAATCGGTAACAACATGCACACAGTGGGGGGCGGAGTCGGTCTACAACCAGCCAATCAGTAACAACATGCACACAGTGGGGGGCGGAGTCGGTCTACAACCAGCCAATCGGTAACGACATGCACACAGTGGGGGGGCGGAGTCGGTCTACAACCAGCCAATCGGTAACGACATGCACACAGTGGGGGGCGGAGTCGGTCTACAACCAGCCAATCAGTAACGACATGCACACAGTGGGGGGCGGAGTCGGTCTACAACCAGCCAATCGGTAACAACATGCACACAGTGGGGGGGGTGGAGTCGGTCTACAGCCAGCCAATTGGTAACGACATGCACACAGTGGGGGGTGGAGTCGGTCTACAACCAGCCAATCGGTAACAACATGCACACAGTGGGGGGCGGAGTTGGTCTACAACCAGCCAATCGGTAACAACATGCACACAGTGGGGGGCGGAGTCGGTCTACAACCAGCCAATCAGTAACAACATGCACACAGTGGGGGGCGGAGTCGGTCTACAACCAGCCAATCGGTAACAACATGCACACAGTGGGGGGCGGAGTCGGTCTACAACCAGCCAATCGGTAACGACATGCACACAGTGGGGGGGGTGGAGTCGGTCTACAACCAGCCAATCGGTGATGACATGCACACAGTGGGGGGTGGAGTCGGTCTACAACCAGCCAATCGGTAACGACATGCACACAGTGGGGGGCGGAGTCGGTCTACAACCAGCCAATCGGTAACGACATGCACACAGTGGGGGGCGGAGTCGGTCTACAACCAGCCAATCGGTATCGACATGCACACAGTGGGGGGCGGAGTCGGTCTACAACCAGCCAATCGGTAACAACATGCACACAGTGGGGGGGCGGAGTCGGTCTACAACCAGCCAATCGGTAACAACATGCACACAGTGGGGGGCACAGTGAGGGACCCTCAGGGGTCCTCTGGCGTGAAAGACACAACAGACTACACCATGTATAAAGTATAGTCACATGTTGCCTTTCAATAAAGTATAGTCACATGTTGCCTTTCAATAAAGTATAGTCACATGTTGCCTTTCAATAAAGTATAGTCACATGTTGCCTTTCAATAAAGTATAGTCACATGTTGCCTTTCAATAAAGTATAGTCACATGTTGCCTTTCAATAAAGTATAGTCACATGTTGCCTTTCAATAAAGTATAGTCACATGTTGCCTTTCAATAACTTAAAGGTAACACAACAGACTACACCATGTATAAAGTATAGTCACATGTTGCCTTTCAATAAAGTATAGTCACATGTTGCCTTTCAATAAAGTATAGTCACATGTTGCCTTTCAATAAAGTATAGTCACATGTTGCCTTTCAATAAAGTATAGTCACATGTTGCCTTTCAATAAAGTATAGTCACATGTTGCCTTTCAATAACTTAAAGGTAACACAACAGACTACACCATGTATAAAGTATAGTCACATGTTGCCTTTCAATAAAGTATAGTCACATGTTGCCTTTCAATAAAGTATAGTCACATGTTGCCTTTCAATAACTTAAAGGTAACACAACAGACTACACCATGTATAAAGTATAGTCACATGTTGCCTTTCAATAAAGTATAGTCACATGTTGCCTTTCAATAAAGTATAGTCACATGTTGCCTTTCAATAAAGTATAGTCACATGTTGCCTTTCAATAACTTAAAGGCAACACAACAGACTACACCATGTATAAAGTATAGTCACATGTTGCCTTTCAATAAAGTATAGTCACATGTTGCCTTTCAATAAAGTATAGTCACATGTTGCCTTTCAATAAAGTATAGTCACATGTTGCCTTTCAATAAAGTATAGTCACATGTTGCCTTTCAATAAAGTATAGTCACATGTTGCCTTTCAATAAAGTATAGTCACATGTTGCCTTTCAATAAAGTATAGTCACATGTTGCCTTTCAATAAAGTATAGTCACATGTTGCCTTTCAATAACTTAAAGGTGTGGTGTATTTTCACACCTAAAACTCACTAAACCGTAGTAAACTCTAGAGAGATGAACTAGGCTGAAGCAAACTTGTAGAGTAGTGAAAAACCTCGTCAAAAAGCATCAGATCGGAGAAACGCAGACAGAGAGATGAACTGAAGATCCATGTTGACCATTTATTGAAACCAAAGACAGAGGGAGAGAGCGTCCCGCGGCCCTGACCCGCAGGAGCTCCCAGCAGACTGACCGTAGCCAGCCCAGACTGAATGATTTTCACATTGACAACATGACATGATATACTTTTGCATACTGAGTTGAATACAGGAAGGGTGGAGCTAAGTTTAACATACACATTTGGTGTCCCAAACGGTTCCTGAAGGACAATAGAATACTAAATATCTCTCCAACACCTCAGACGGCTTCAAACAGTATAGAACAAAGCAAGGTACTCAGGCTGAGTGATTGCTCTGAGTCTAGACCGACCGTCTCCTATCCACTAACCAAATTAACACATGTAGTGACCAAAATGTATCGTAGTTATTGACAGAATATTGCATTATGGCCATATGGACTATATTTTACGATTCCACACTCCCCCCTTATGACAATCACAAGATTGGCATACAGAAAAAAATACATATAGTCCATATTCAACTGTAGTACACCCCCCTTTGACTCCATCACAGCCTACCAAACATCAGGAAAAACAACAACAAGTGACAACATTACACAAAGTTCCCAAAATGATTACAACTGGTTCAAATTACATGTTTACGTTCTTCTAAATGATTCTTCTTCTACTTACAACTCCATCAATGTACACCTTGCATCACTTTTCGACACATCACGACACTCACAATACCCTGTCTGTAACTTCAAATCACTTTTTAAACGAATTTCACATAACCTTATCGATCAATGATAGAAATGAAACTTTAAACATATACTGACATTAAATCACCACAACACTTTCATCTTAACCCCTTTGTTTCACTTTGAAACTCCCACTTTTGTTGGAATAATTATTGGCCTTCAATCTTAATAACTAAACACCCAGTTTAATATGATATTAAGAGTAAAACATAGTCATAACCTTCATTTTCAAATAAGTTTTTCGGACATGTTTGATAAATTCATTTATATTTTGAAACTACTCCTTCAAAGGCTTGGTGAGCGCGATGCGGGGAAGGAGTGGGACAAAATAAGTCCCGATGCCAATACGATCCTAGCCAGAGGCCACCTCCTGCTTCAGACTAACAAGTCACAGTTCAACTTAACCAGGGTACTATCGGGTTACGTTACTTATCCTGACCCTAACTTTTCAAGTAACTACTTGATGAACGCTAACTCCCTCACGTTTAAAAGCAAAAGTTCTCTCAATAATAACAAAAGAAATCTTTCACGTCGTGGCAAACTAACTGCCTCTAGTTGACATTATCGTAAACTAAATTTAACACGAGAAAAGAATAATCAGCTCTACTAATTCTAAGACGATTTTATACTGAAGCGTATGAGAGTGGCACCGGGATCTCGGCCGTCTGACACAGAGCATCAATTAATCTCAATAAAGCTAAAATTATTTAAACATTCTCCAAATTACCCCATAGACTCTATTTCTTGAATCAACTTCTTAACTAATTTAAATTCGACAAAACACACAAACATCAACGTATGCCTACATATACGCTGAATAGACTCACATTTAGACACACTTTTTGAATACAGATAAAGACTATTGAATCTCTCCATCTGTTATTAATAAACTTCTTATAATGTCGCATTTTTCATTGTCTCACCTTATGTCCGTACAGCCATGCTTGGTCAAACAGAAGCATTGAAAGTTGCTGTTGAACTCGCGCCGCACGTCGCCCTGCTTCCATTGTCCCATCCAACACAGCACCATACTCCCCCCTCCAGACATTATATGAACATGAAATATCACATAAATGACTGGAAAGAAAAACATGAACGCACGTGTAGCTACAGGCCCCATCGAAACAAAGAAACGCCGCAAAACGAGCTTGCAGATCCGCTGTTTCTGAAGAATGAAATGAAACCGTGGCCCGTCCGTGACCACCTCCGCTGATGAAGATGAACCACGCGCTGAGCGCCCCCCCCCCCCCCCCGGTGCACGGACCGCTGATGAACCCCCCCGGTCCGCTGCTTGGTGAAGGCCGCGAAGAGACGTCCCCTTCCTTGGGTTGGAGATCCGCTGCTCCCCGCCGAGACCTGAAGAGAAGCACGCTCCCCGTCGACGCGCTGTAGAGGGCCGCTCCACTCCTGTCCGTCGCCGAGTCCAGGCCGCCGATCATCAGAGCCCCGGAGCGCACCGTTTGCGCCGTTGTCCTCCATTGTCGCCGAAGAGAAGACCACTTCTTCCCACTGCAGACGAACGCCGTCCCGCCGAAAAATCAAACAAACCTCCAACCACCAAAATTAGACTGAAATATCCAAAAGCCCCCGCTGGCCCTCTGCTGCCTGGCGCCGTCGCACCAAAGACACCGGGTTTCAGGGCAACATCTATGTGGTGTATTTTCACACCTAAAACTCACTAAACCGTAGTAAACTCTAGAGAGATGAACTAGGCTGAAGCAAACTTGTAGAGTAGTGAAAAACCTCGTCAAAAAGCATCAGATCGGAGAAACGCAGACAGAGAGATGAACTGAAGATCCATGTTGACCATTTATTGAAACCAAAGACAGAGGGAGAGAGCGTCCCGCGGCCCTGACCCGCAGGAGCTCCCAGCAGACTGACCGTAGCCAGCCCAGACTGAATGATTTTCACATTGACAACATGACATGATATACTTTTGCATACTGAGTTGAATACAGGAAGGGTGGAGCTAAGTTTAACATACACATTTGGTGTCCCAAACGGTTCCTGAAGGACAATAGAATACTAAATATCTCTCCAACACCTCAGACGGCTTCAAACAGTATAGAACAAAGCAAGGTACTCAGGCTGAGTGATTGCTCTGAGTCTAGACCGACCGTCTCCTATCCACTAACCAAATTAACACATGTAGTGACCAAAATGTATCGTAGTTATTGACAGAATATTGCATTATGGCCATATGGACTATATTTTACGATTCCACAAAGGTAACACAACAGACTACACCATGTATAAAGTATAGTCACATGTTGCCTTTCAATAACTTAAAGGAAACACAACAGACTACACCATGTATAAAGTATAGTCACATGTTGCCTTTCAATAACTGAAAGGAAACAACAGACTACACCAGAGTGACATACATTAGGATATTTGCTAATGTGATATGGCTTACGTGTAAAGATCGGATCGGGAAAGATCGGTATCGGTATGTCTCAAAATAAAATGGAATCGGATCAGAAGCAAAGAAACGTGATCGGGACATCCATACTATTGATTGTATACGCCTTTAGCCTTAAGCCAGGGGTGGGCAAGTGGCGGCCCAGGGGCCACATGCGGCCCACACCATCACTTAATGCGGCCCACAGGTTAATTGTTAATTAAATAAAAATGTTACTTTTCAGGATTCCAGTTAAAGAATAGCAAAAAAAACATTCAGGATTTGAATTCAAATATAGCAAATATAGCTCAAAACGCGCCGCAGTGCGACGCGTTTTTAACTTGTAGATCAGCAATTTTTGCTACAACAAAAATATGCAATGTGGCCCATCTGGAGTGAGTGTGGCGACATAGTGGCCCTCTACATCCTCACAGTTGCCCACCCCTGAGTGTGGCGACATAGTGGCCCTCTACATCCTCACAGTTGCCCACCCCTGAGTGTGGCGACATAGTGGCCCTCTACATCCTCACAGTTGCCCACCCCTGCCTTAAGCCTTGGGCATAGTGGCCCTCTACATCCTCACAGTTGCCCACCCCTGAGTGTGGCGACATAGTGGCCCTCTACATCCTCACAGTTGCCCACCCCTGACATAGTGGCCCTCTACATCCTCACAGTTGCCCACCCCTGACATAGTGGCCCTCTACATCCTCACAGTTGCCCACCCCTGACATAGTGGCCCTCTACATCCTCACAGTTGCCCACCCCTGAGTGTGGCGACATAGTGGCCCTCTACATCCTCACAGTTGCCCACCCCTGACATAGTGGCCCTCTACATCCTCACAGTTGCCCACCCATAGTGGCCCTCTACATCCTCACAGTTGCCCACCCCTGACATAGTGGCCCTCTACATCCTCACAGTTGCCCACCCCTGACATAGTGGCCCTCTACATCCTCACAGTTGCCCACCCCTGACATAGTGGCCCTCTACATCCTCACAGTTGCCCACCCATAGTGGCCCTCTACATCCTCACAGTTGCCCACCCATAGTGGCCCTCTACATCCTCACAGTTGCCCACCCATAGTGGCCCTCTACATCCTCACAGTTGCCCACCCCTGAGTGGCCCTCTACATCCTCACAGTTGCCCACCCCTAGTGGCCCTCTACATCCTCACAGTTGCCCACCCCTAGTGGCCCTCTACATCCTCACAGTTGCCCACCCCTAGTGGCCCTCTACATCCTCACAGTTGCCCACCCCTAGTGGCCCTCTACATCCTCACAGTTGCCCACCCCTGAGTGTGGCGACATAGTGGCCCTCTACATCCTCACAGTTGCCCACCCCTGACATAGTGGCCCTCTACATCCTCACAGTTGCCCACCCCTGACATAGTGGCCCTCTACATCCTCACAGTTGCCCACCCCTGACATAGTGGCCCTCTACATCCTCACAGTTGCCCACCCCTGAGTGTGGCGACATAGTGGCCCTCTACATCCTCACAGTTGCCCACCCCTGACATAGTGGCCCTCTACATCCTCACAGTTGCCCACTCCTGACATAGTGGCCCTCTACATCCTCACAGTTGCCCACCCCTGACATAGTGGCCCTCTACATCCTCACAGTTGCCCACCCCTGACATAGTGGCCCTCTACATCCTCACAGTTGCCCACCCCTGACATACTGGCCCTCTACATCCTCACAGTTGCCCACCCCTGACATAGTGGCCCTCTACATCCTCACAGTTGCCCACCCATAGTGGCCCTCTACATCCTCACAGTTGCCCACCCATAGTGGCCCTCTACATCCTCACAGTTGCCCACCCATAGTGGCCCTCTACATCCTCACAGTTGCCCACCCCTGAGTGGCCCTCTACATCCTCACAGTTGCCCACCCCTAGTGGCCCTCTACATCCTCACAGTTGCCCACCCCTAGTGGCCCTCTACATCCTCACAGTTGCCCACCCCTAGTGGCCCTCTACATCCTCACAGTTAATTGTTAATTAAATAAAAATGTTACTTTTCAGGATTCCAGTTAAAGAATAGCAAAAAAAACATTCAGGATTTGAATTCAAATATAGCAAATATAGCTCAAAACGCGCCGCAGTGCGACGCGTTTTTAACTTGTAGATCAGCAATTTTTGCTACAACAAAAATATGCAATGTGGCCCATCTGGAGTGAGTGTGGCGACATAGTGGCCCTCTACATCCTCACAGTTGCCCACCCCTGAGTGTGGCGACATAGTGGCCCTCTACATCCTCACAGTTGCCCACCCCTGAGTGTGGCGACATAGTGGCCCTCTACATCCTCACAGTTGCCCACCCCTGCCTTAAGCCTTGGGCATAGTGGCCCTCTACATCCTCACAGTTGCCCACCCCTGAGTGTGGCGACATAGTGGCCCTCTACATCCTCACAGTTGCCCACCCCTGACATAGTGGCCCTCTACATCCTCACAGTTGCCCACCCCTGACATAGTGGCCCTCTACATCCTCACAGTTGCCCACCCCTGACATAGTGGCCCTCTACATCCTCACAGTTGCCCACCCCTGAGTGTGGCGACATAGTGGCCCTCTACATCCTCACAGTTGCCCACCCCTGACATAGTGGCCCTCTACATCCTCACAGTTGCCCACTCCTGACATAGTGGCCCTCTACATCCTCACAGTTGCCCACCCCTGACATAGTGGCCCTCTACATCCTCACAGTTGCCCACCCCTGACATAGTGGCCCTCTACATCCTCACAGTTGCCCACCCCTGACATACTGGCCCTCTACATCCTCACAGTTGCCCACCCCTGACATAGTGGCCCTCTACATCCTCACAGTTGCCCACCCATAGTGGCCCTCTACATCCTCACAGTTGCCCACCCATAGTGGCCCTCTACATCCTCACAGTTGCCCACCCATAGTGGCCCTCTACATCCTCACAGTTGCCCACCCCTGAGTGGCCCTCTACATCCTCACAGTTGCCCACCCCTAGTGGCCCTCTACATCCTCACAGTTGCCCACCCCTAGTGGCCCTCTACATCCTCACAGTTGCCCACCCCTAGTGGCCCTCTACATCCTCACAGTTGCCCACCCCTAGTGGCCCTCTACATCCTCACAGTTGCCCACCCCTGAGTGTGGCGACATAGTGGCCCTCTACATCCTCACAGCTGCCCACCCCTGAGTGTGGCGACATAGTGGCCCTCTACATCCTCACAGTTGCCCACCCCTGACATAGTGGCCCTCTACATCCTCACAGTTGCCCACCCCTGACATAGTGGCCCTCTACATCCTCACAGTTGCCCACCCCTGACATAGTGGCCCTCTACATCCTCACAGTTGCCCACCCATAGTGGCCCTCTACATCCTCACAGTTGCCCACCCATAGTGGCCCTCTACATCCTCACAGTTGCCCACCCCTGAGTGGCCCTCTACATCCTCACAGTTGCCCACCCCTGACATAGTGGCCCTCTACATCCTCACAGTTGCCCACCCATAGTGGCCCTCTACATCCTCACAGTTGCCCACCCATAGTGGCCCTCTACATCCTCACAGTTGCCCACCCATAGTGGCCCTCTACATCCTCACAGTTGCCCACCCATAGTGGCCCTCTACATCCTCAACGTTGCCCACCCATAGTGGCCCTCTACATCCTCAACGTTGCCCACCCATAGTGGCCCTCTACATCCTCACAGTTGCCCACCCCTGTGGCCCACCCATAGTGGCCCTCTACATCCTCACAGTCGCCCACCCCTAGTGGCCCTCTACATCCTCACAGTTGCCACCCCTAACCCTAACCCTAACCCTAACCCTAACCCCTGCCTTAAGCCTTGGTTTATGTCCTGCTTTCATTTACTGTATGTTATACTGTCTCCTGCTTTGTTATTTATTATATTATTATTATGCTCTTGTGTTTTTCTAGTTCTCTGTCCGCTTGCTTCCTTTTATCCAACCTTGTGCAGTACTTTGGGTGACCACTGGTCTTTGTAAATATGTCTATGAATAAAGTTTGATTATGTTATATTTTACTGTGGGTGCTGACATCGTCCAGGCGACAGTCTGGTGGTCATTGGGTGTTCTACATAATGACATAATCACACACATGTGACGTCATTATGTCACAACCGTGTCCTTTAAAAATGAAACGTCGACTAAACTAATCGCCATTCAGCGATTTTCGACTACGGTTCCTGCTGCTTAGAGTGACTTCAGAGGATTAGTTGTCAACCTGCTGAACATAGTGTCTTCTGGGAGGATTACCACAACCTGCCTGGACTGGGATTACTGCCGGAGAATACATTCACTATCCACAGACACCGGCTTCCTTGATTGGTCGAAGCAACCCGTTGTCTTTGTGTCTTAGACGCCACTGGACCGGAATAAGCGACGGCCCACACATTAGGACTATTTTAAGGGAGAAAGACTTCAACTGGTCAGTGTGAGAAATGTTCCGCTGGACGCTGCATCTGAGGGGAGAAATGGACCAAGCTGCTGCCGTTGCAGTGAAGAACAAGGTGTACTGCTTTGGAGGATCCTACCATGGCAGAAAGAGTCAGATTGAGGTGAATGTCTTCAACACAGTGACTTTACGCTGGAAGAAGTTGCCCCGAATGACGGCTGGGGGAGGAGAACGCCACCTTGAGGTTCCCCCCTGGCGTCGCGGCCACAGAGCTGCGTTGGTACAAGATACAGTCTACATCTGGGGTGGATATAGCTGTGTTAGCAGTG
Organism: Electrona antarctica; assembly: GCF_951216825.1. Taxonomy (NCBI): domain Eukaryota; kingdom Metazoa; phylum Chordata; class Actinopteri; order Myctophiformes; family Myctophidae; genus Electrona; species Electrona antarctica. The sequence goes on from NW_027638583.1 coordinate 66,178, forward strand.
AGTACTACAGCGTGCTTTATGCTTTTGACGTGGGCGACCACAGATGGTTTAAACCCGAGGTTACTGGGACTGTTCCAAAGGAGATGGAGGGCCACACAGCCTGCATGTCTGGGAAGGTCATGTTTATCAATGGAGGATGGTTCCGGCTGACTAGATTCATCAATATAAGACACATCCAGCTGCCAGGATGGACTAATGACATGTACAAGTTGGACACCAGCACAATGGCCTGGTCTTTAATTAACACCAGAGGGACTGAACCTCCTGATTCATCACATCACTCTGCTACCATCATTGGGACAGAGATGTTTGTATTTGGGGGCTGGGAGAGTGGTCCGTTCTACAACACCATCAGAGTGTTTGACACAGAGACCGACCGCTGGCTGAGCGCACCTTCTGCACGGCTTGGTCCAGAAAGACGGAGACAGGCAGCATTTACCTACAATGGAGAGCTGTACATATGTGGTGGCAGCAACAATAAAGAGACCATCGACCATCTGTGGAAATTCAATCCAGAGACCTTCCGCTGGAAGGAGCTTGCGCTGAAGGTCAAGTACTATGGGACGTGTTGTTGCATGCTGGGAGATCGTGTTATCTTCCTTGTCTATGGAGTTAACATTACTCTAATAGACCCCCAGGTGTTTTGTATGTGTCTATGGAGTTAACATTACTCTAATAGACCCCCAAGGTGTTGTGTATGTGTCTATGGAGTTAACATTACTATAATAGACCCCCAGGTGTTGTGTATGTGTCTATGGAGTTAACATTACTCTAATAGACCCACAGGTGTTTTGTATGTGTCTATGGAGTTAACATTACTCTAATAGACCCCCAGGTGTGTCTATGGAGTTAACATTATTCAAATAGACCCACAGGTGTTATGTATGTGTCTATGGAGTTAACATTACTCTAATAGACCCCCAGGTGTTGTGTATGGGTCTCTGGAGTTAACATTACTCTAATAGACCCCCAGGTGTTTTGTATGTGTCTATGGAGTTAACATTACTCTAATAGACCCCCAGGTGTGTCTATGGAGTTAAAATGACTCTAATAGACCCCCAGGTGTTGTGTATGTGTCTATGGAGTTAACATTACTCTAATAGACCCAGGCCCAATTGAAATAGACCACTTTAGTACAAGTAAGACGTGCGGACGCGGGAAGCGAACGCAGCTGGAAAATTGCAACAATTAGAATACAATACGTCCTTTTTTTTTCTTTAAGTTTCCGTTTGTTTGTTTTTACACCTTTTCTCTTTTTTTCGTTTTTTTTCCTAGAGTGTGTGTGTGTGTGTGCATGCATGCATGTTTCTTTTTTGTGTGTGATACAGCTGCGCCCTCTGGTGGTGGGCGGGTGGTGTGACAGCGTGACAGACAGACAGACGGTTACATAGTAAATCGCTCACTGATTCGCAAAGACACCATAATCAGCCCCTCCCCATCGCTCACTGATTCGCAAAGACACCATAATCAGCCCCTCCCCTTATAACATACAACCGCTGTGGGCGTAGCTTAAGTTCAGTCGGTGGTGCCAAGGTGAAAACCAGGTATGCTTAAAATAGTCCAGGGATCATTCATTTTTGTGGACATATTCTTGAGGCCTCCAACGTCTGGCTTTCAGACATGACATCATGCAGCAGCCAAGTCTATGGACTTTATGTTTGTCTTATTCATGTCCCCGTGGTGACGTCATGTGGCGCCCCTCACTTCACATGAGTGTGATGTTTTCAGTTGTTGTTGGTATTCATGGCCGCCAGTTCCCACCTGATGTTGTGTGGGAGTCCAGACTGATCCAGATCGTGCTGAATAACTGCTAGCTCGCACAGCGTCTTAAGACTAGGATTCAAGTCTAAGATGTGCGTGTTGCGTCCTTCAAGGAAGATAACACGATCTCCCAGCATGCAACAACACGTCCCATAGTACTTGACCTTCAGCGCAAGCTCCTTCCAGCGGAAGGTTTCTGGATTGAATTTCCACAGATGGTCGATGGTCTCTTTATTGTTGCTGCCACCACATATGTACAGCTCTCCATTGTAGGTAAATGCTGCCTGTCTCCGTCTTTCTGGACCAAGCTGTGCAGAAGGTGCGCTCAGCCAGCGGTCGGTCTCTGTGTCAAACACTCTGATGGTGTTGTAGGACGGACCCCCCATGTAGCCCCCAAATACAAACATCTTTGTCCCAATGATGGTAGCAGAGTGATGTGATGAATCAGGAGGTTCAGTCCCTCTGGTGTTAATTAAAGACCAGGCCATTGTGCTGGTGTCCAACTTGTACAAGTCATTAGTGTATCCTGGCTGCTGGATGTGTCTTCCATTGATTCTATTCAGCCGGGACCATCCTCCGTGGATGAACATGACCTTCCCAAACACGCAGGCCGAACGGCCAACCATCTCCTTTGGAACGGTCCCAGTAACCTCGGGTTTAAACCATCTGTGGGCGTCCACGTCAAAACCATAAAGCACTCTGAAGTCCTCCCTGCTACGGCCATTATATCCTCCCCAGATGTAGACTGTATCTTCTACCAACACAGCTGTGTGGCCGAGGCGCCAGGAGGGAACCTCAAGGTGGCGTTCTCCTCCCCCATCCGTCACTCGGGGCAACTTCTTCCAGCGTAAAGTCAATGTGTTGAAAACATTCACCTCAATCTGACTCTTTCTGCCATGGTAGGATCCTCCAAAGCAGTACACCTTGTTCTCCACTGCAACGGCAGCAGCTTGGTCCGTTTCTCCCCTCAGATGCAGCGTCCAGCGGAACATTTCTCACACTGACCAGTTGAAGTCTTTCTCCGTTAAAATAGTCCTAATGTGTGGGCCGTCGCTTATTCCGGTCCAGTGGCGTCTAAGACACAAAGACAACGGGTCGCTTCGACCAATCAAGGAAGCCGGTGTCTGTGGATAGTGAATGTATTCTCCGGCAGTAATCCCAGTCCAGGCAGGTTGTGGTAATCCTCCCAGAAGACACTCTGTTCAGCAGGTTGACAACTAATCCTCTGAAGTCACTCTAAGCAGCTGGAACCGGCGAAAGTCGCTGAATGGCACTTCGTTTAGTCAACGTTTCATTTTAAAGGACACGGTTGTGACATAATGACATCACATGTGACGTTGTGATGTCACTTCCAGCTAAACGCAGGGAAGCTGGAAGTACCTTCACCAAAAACGCCGGGACAACGCTCCGCATGTCCCAAACTCTTCTCCCTTCTGGCTCCAAAACTATGGAATGCACTTCCCATTGCAGTCAGAACTGCAGCCTCACTCCCAATCTTCCACCGTAGTCTGAAAACCCACCTCTTCAGACTCCACCATGGCCCGTAGCACTTGCCCTAGCCTAGCCCCTTAGATAGCACTTTATGTAGACTAAGATAGTATTTTAAATATAGCACTTTATGTAGACTTAGATAGTATTTTAAATATAGCACTTTATGTAGACTTAGATAGTATTTTAAATATAGCACTTTATGTAGACTTAGGTAGTATTTTAAACAGACTTAACATGTTACGTAGACAGCACTTGAATTGCATTGTATGTAGTCATAGCACTTTATAGTACACATATATTATTATATATAATATATAATATAGTATAGTATGTATAGTTTACATAGATACTCCACTCATACGTTCAAGCTTACGCATGTTTCATGATAACTACTTTTTATGTATGTGATGTATTGTCATGCTTTTTGTTATTGCTTAATGTAAATCGCTCTGGATTAAGAGCGTCTGATAAATGCCTAAATTGTAAATTGTAAAATTGTAAGAGCCTCGTTTGGCATGCTTGACTATAAGAACTCCATATATGGGCATAAAAGGGACACATACATAATAACTGGCCTTTCCGGTTGTCCAGAATCTCTGGCTCTGGACCGGATCACCCCTATATCTCCATATATGGATCTGGCCTGTTCTGACGTCACAACCGCTGTAGTATATTAACACCCTCATTTCCCTGGGGGTTATTTAATCCATGTAAAGCTCTTATATTGCACCGTTTCCATCCATATGATTCTTATATTGCACCGTTTCCATCCATATGATTCTACCAAATGCATGGATGTTAATTAAAAAAGAAAGAAAAAAATAGTTTATTTTTATTTTTTTCCTTATATTCTATTTCTATTTTTTGTTGTTCGTCTTTGTTATTATTTTGCATTAATGTAAGATAAGTAAGTCAAAAAGGATATAAGCTAGGGCTTCAGCCTACACCTTTTCCGGTCCTGTAAAATGCTTTTGCAGCTGTAATAATTATGTACATGTTGTTTTAAGACCGAAATAAAACTATTCATTCATTCAATTCAGTGGTTCCCAAACGTTTTCATGTCAAGGACCCCCGAATTGACACGAATTTGCCCGTGGACCCCCATTTGAAAAGAAATCGTATGAAATTCCGTTGACAAAAACTAGAACTATGACTACTAAAGAACTATGACTATGAACTAAATCAAAAATGTGCTGTTCAAAATCAACATTGGTACCGTGACCAAGACATGAAAATACGTGAAAATATGAAAAGACATGAAAATACATGTACAAATCCATGAAATACATCCATAAAAACACTGACCATTAAGACGCCCTGATGGCGAGAAGCGACCTCGAGGTCACATGTTGCACGCATCCGCCTGGGTGACAGCACTGCAGCAGACCGCTGGGTGAGCGCTGGCGCTTTGGCATGGGGGGTCAGATCAACATATGGAATTGAATTCTGTACTGGCCATATATGGAGAGTGCCTTGATATGAGTGTACAGGGTTTGATGTGGTCAGATCAACATACTGTATGGAATGTCAGAACAGGTCAGCTCCATATATGGAGATCTAAGGGTGGCAGCGGGGACAGTGGCTTGAGTGAACAGGGAGGCCTGTTGATAGGGCGTGGCTGCACTAATAACTTTGGGGCAGGCCCGTCTAGAGTTAAAATGGACAGGATTAAAAGTCAAAAGGGAGACATCGAAGTGGAAGGATCAACATATGGAATGTCAGAACAGTTTCTGACATATATCCATATATGGAGATCTAAGGGTTTGAGGTCAGATGTAGAGTTGCTGGCCAATATTGATGACATCAGTGATCTCCATATATGGGCTTAACTGTGACAGCAGGTCGCATTTACTATGACATCAGGGTCTCCACATTATTTTTTTATTTTTTTTGCAAAAAGGGTGAAGTTTCCTTTTAAAGGGATTGTGACATTAAAAAAAAAGCTTTTTGTAATTTTTTAGGTTTTCTAAAACCCTGAACTATTAACATTAAGTAGTTGTTCTGTGTTTTTTTTCTGGCTCAAACGAGTGCTCAGATTTTCCTGTTTGTGATGTCACAGCCTGCAAATCCCTGTTTTCATTGCAGCTCAGGAAGGCTTCCAAACCCCAGAGAAAACTCCAGCCCACAGAAAGACAACTGAATGTTCAAAGTTCAGGTTTTTTTGGATTTAATTGAGGTCATAAAACGAAAAATAAAAACCAAAAATAAAAATGAAAATGAATGTTATGAAACCATTTTGGGCGGGAACCCCTTTTGGTGTTTTAAACATTATGTTATAATTTAGCTATTGGAAAATAGCAGATCTACAAGCTCATAGCGCGCCACCGATTGGCGCGCTACAAGCTTGTAGGTCTGTTATTTTTGAAAGAATCGTGAAAATGTGGTGCACGAACGTTTTTAACTCATCACTTTGCTTCTGGGGGGTCCCTCCCTGGAACAACATATTTTCAGATGGGGGTCGGGGGCCAAATACAGATAATTCTGGGGGTCCTTGACATTCAGTTGTTGAGCGCCACTGACAAAGAAACATGAGGTTTTTCAGAAAACTGTCATAATTTAGAAGACATTTGTAGAATCATTCCGTTAAGGTAGCGACGTGTGTAGGAGAAACCAGACGATACTATTTAAATAACATAACATAAACAACTGATGAATCGATAGCACTGTTTCATATTAGCTTTAGGCCATGTGACGAAATCACATCAATACTGGCCTCTAGAGGTCACTAGAGGAAATGTCCAGAGGTCAACGCAACCGGCAGAGGTAATCAATCCTCTGGGATTCATTAAGGTGCAGATAGGAAATGCCACGGCGCCCCCCTGTGGCGGGAAGTAACTACGTACATTAAGGTGCAGATAGGAAATGCCACGGCGATACCCTGTGGTATCTCGAGTATGTTTACCTCCAAATGGTCATCCACGCGCTGTTGATTTGAGAAGAGATTTGTACTTTAAAGATGGTGTGTCATGATGTTCAAACCGTTTTGGTTTTTATTTATAGACTCCCTTCCCGGTGTATGTTTGGGTTTCTTTCAGTCAAGCTGAAACTAAAGTTTCTGTGTCAAAAAGCCC
>NW_027638583.1:75000-77500 GCF_951216825.1 Electrona antarctica
CTAGAACAAATCAAAGTCCATCCTGGTGAGAGACAGGCTCACGTGGAGCGAGACAATGTGTTTCTATTTGTGTCGCTTTCGTATGTATTTTTAAACCACGTTTGCTCATAATAGAACATTGGCTCAGTCATTTTATATTAGGATATCATTTTGACAAACGTGACCTGTTTTCCTTCATCATTTATTATTTTCATCTTTCATGACGGCAGCTTCACACCACAGTTTCAGTAATTATCCTCTCTGTGACTGCGTCTTACTGTACTGTCTGTGACGTACTGTCACTTTCTCCTCACCAGGACATATCACAAAGTGCACACGTGCGCGCAGACAGACACACGACGCACACTATTGTAGCCGCACGCTGTTTTGATCTTAAGCCATTTTGGGCGGGAACCCCTTTTGGTGTTAGTATTATGTTATGCTTTAGCTATTGAAAAATAGCAGACCTACAAGCTCGTAGCGCGCCACCGAGTGGCGCGCTACGAGCTTGTAGGTCTGCTATTTTTGAAAAATATAGAACGACTGACATAGAAACATAGCTTTTTCAGAAAACTGTCAGGATGTAGAAGACATTTTTAGAATCTGATCTCAGGACACCAACGGACTGACATGCGGAAACAGCGGCTTGCGGTTATGGTTAGGTTAGTGTTTGAGGTAGGTTAAATGGTGCATTTATATAGCGCCTTTATCCAAGGCGCTTTACATTGATTGTGCATTACATTCACCCATTCACACACCTTTACATAGATTGTGCATTACATTCACCCATTCACACACATTCACACACCTTTACATAGAGTGTGCATTACATTCACCCATTCACACAAACATTCACACACCTTTACATAGATTGTGCATTACATTCACCCATTCACACACACACACATTCACACACCTTTACATAGTGTGCATTACATTCACCCATTCACACACACATTCACACACCTTTACATAGATTGTGCATTACATTCACCCATTCACACCCATTCACACACCTTTACATAGATTGTGCATTACATTCACCCATTCACACACCTTTACATAGATTGTGCATTACATTCACCCATTCACACACATTCACACACCTTTACATAGATTGTGCATTACATTCACCCAGTCACACACCGATGGCGACGGAAACCAGGCAAGGCACCAACCAGCACATCGGGAGCAAGTTGGGGTTCAGTGTGTTGCTCAAGGACACTTCGACATGTAGACAGGAGGAGTAGCCGGGATTCGAACCACCGACAGCCTGTACCCGTTCCAGGAGACCACCCGCATAAGCAAATATTTGAGTTAAAAACATTCGCTCTTTTTATTTTCAACAGCTAAATGCTTAATCCATTTTGGGCGGGAACCCCTATTGGTGTTAGCATTATTTTATGCTTTAGCTATTGAAAAATAGCAGAACTACAAGCTCATAGGTCTACATAGCTTGTAGGTCTGCTATATTTTTAAAGTCGAAGAACGACTGACATAGAAACGTAGCTTTTTCAGAATACTGTCAGGATGTAGAAGACATTTATAGAATCTGATCTCAGGTCAAAATGGGTTAAAACACCAAAAGGGGTTCCCGTCCTGAATGGGACATATAGCTCAGTGAAATACAAATAAAAAGGTTTGAGTTAAAAACATTCGCTCTGAAAGAATATATATTCAAAGATTTGCACAACATTTTCATGATTTCATGAACAGGGTTTTAAAGAGAGTCAAAGGGTGCAGATGAAGAGCAGCTGCACAAATTGGCGTCGTTAAGGCGTGCATGGCAACAGTTTGTGTTGCTTGTGATGTCACACCATAAGATATATAAGATGATGCATCGTGTTGAAAATGACTGTAGACGTTGAGAGAGAGAAGTGAGATCGGGATAGACAGACAGACAGACAGACAGACAGACAGACGTTGTCTTGGACCGTTTCCAAAACAGGAGGACCAAAGCGAGCCGAACATGCTGCTGTAGCAGTGAGGAACAAACTGTATTCCTTTGGAGGCTTCTATGATGGAGGGACCTTCAACAACATGGAACAGATGGACGTCCATGTCTTCAACACAGTGTCTTTATGCTGGAAGAAGTTACCTCCAGTGAAACCTGGAAGAGGAGACAGTCACCTTGAGGTTCCATCCATGCGCTACGGCCACACAGCTGTGTTGGTAGAAGATACAGTCTACATCTGTGGAGGTTATCCTTACTGCAACGTGCTTTATGCATTTGATGTCGACGCCCACAGATGGTTCAAACCCAGGGTTTCTGGGACTGTTCCAGAGGAGAGGCACTTCCACTCAGCCTGTGTGTTGGAGAAGGTCATGTTTATCCATGGAGGATTCACCAAGCTGACTAGATACAATAAGGACATGTACAAGTTGGACACCAGCACAATGGTCTGGACTTTAATTAACACCAGAGGAACTCCACCTCCTGCTTCATGGCGTCACTCTGCCACCATCATCGGGACACAGATGTTTGTATTTGGGGGCAGAGGGGACATGGGGGGCAGAGGGG
>NW_027638583.1:82500-123818 GCF_951216825.1 Electrona antarctica
GAGGATCTTTAAGTATGAGGGAGAGGATCATTAAGTATGAGGGAGAGAGGATCATTAAGTATGAGGGAGAGAGGATCTTTAAGTATGAGGGAGAGGATCATTAAGTATGAGGGAGAGGATCTTTAAGTATGAGGGAGAGGATCTTTAAGTATGAGGGAGAGAGGATCATTAAGTATGAGGGAGAGGATCTTTAAGTATGAGGGAGAGAGGATATTTAAGTATGAGGGAGAGGATCTTTAAGTATGAGGGAGAGGATCATTAAGTATGAGGGAGAGAGGATCATTAAGTATGAGGGAGAGGATCTTTAAGTATGAGGGAGAGAGGATCTTTAAGTATGAGGGAGAGGATCATTAAGTATGAGGGAGAGGATCTTTAAGTATGAGGGAGAGAGGATCTTTAAGTATGAGGGAGAGGATCATTAAGTATGAGGGAGAGAGGATCTTTAAGTATGAGGGAGAGAGGATCTTTAAGTATGAGGGAGAGAGGATCTTTAAGTATGAGGGAGAGAGGATCTTTAAGTATGAGGGAGAGGATCTTTAAGTATGAGGGAGAGGATCATTAAGTATGAGGGAGAGGATCTTTAAGTATGAAGGAGAGAGGATCTTTAAGTATGAGGGAGAGAGGATCTTTAAGTATGAGGGAGAGGATCTTTAAGTATGAGGGAGAGGATCTTTAAGTATGAGGGAGAGAGGATCTTTAAGTATGAGGGAGAGAGGATCTTTAAGTATGAGGGAGAGAGGATCTTTAAGTATGAGGGAGAGGATCTTTAAGTATGAGGGAGAGAGGATCTTTAAGTATGAGGGAGAGAGGATCTTTAAGTATGAGGGAGAGAGGATCTTTAAGTATGAGGGAGAGGATCTTTAAGTATGAGGGAGAGAGGATCTTTAAGTATGAGGGAGAGAGGATCTTTAAGTATGAGGGAGAGGATCATTAAGTATGAGGGAGAGGATCTTTAAGTATGAGGGAGAGAGGATCTTTAAGTATGAGGGAGAGAGGATCATTAAGTATGAGGGAGAGGATCTTTAAGTATGAGGGAGAGAGGATCTTTAAGTATGAGGGAGAGAGGATCATTAAGTATGAGGGAGAGGATCTTTAAGTATGAGGGAGAGGATCATTAAGTATGAGGGAGAGGATCTTTAAGTATGAGGGAGAGGATCTTTAAGTATGAGGGAGAGGATCATTAAGTATGAGGGAGAGGATCTTTAAGTATGAAGGAGAGAGGATCTTTAAGTATGAGGGAGAGAGGATCTTTAAGTATGAGGGAGAGAGGATCTTTAAGTATGAGGGAGAGGATCTTTAAGTATGAGGGAGAGAGGATCTTTAAGTATGAGGGAGAGAGGATCTTTAAGTATGAGGGAGAGGATCATTAAGTATGAGGGAGAGGATCTTTAAGTATGAGGGAGAGAGGATCTTTAAGTATGAGGGAGAGAGGATCATTAAGTATGAGGGAGAGGATCTTTAAGTATGAGGGAGAGAGGATCTTTAAGTATGAGGGAGAGAGGATCATTAAGTATGAGGGAGAGGATCTTTAAGTATGAGGGAGAGGATCATTAAGTATGAGGGAGAGGATCTTTAAGTATGAGGGAGAGGATCTTTAAGTATGAGGGAGAGGATCATTAAGTATGAGGGAGAGGATCTTTAAGTATGAAGGAGAGAGGATCTTTAAGTATGAGGGAGAGAGGATCTTTAAGTATGAGGGAGAGAGGATCTTTAAGTATGAGGGAGAGAGGATCTTTAAGTATGAGGGAGAGAGGATCTTTAAGTATGAGGGAGAGGATCTTTAAGTATGAGGGAGAGGATCATTAAGTATGAGGGAGAGGATCTTTAAGTATGAGGGAGAGAGGATCTTTAAGTATGAGGGAGAGAGGATCTTTAAGTATGAGGGAGAGAGGATCATTAAGTATGAGGGAGAGAGGATCTTTAAGTATGAGGGAGAGAGGATCTTTAAGTATGAGGGAGAGAGGATCTTTAAGTATGAGGGAGAGAGGATCTTTAAGTATGAGGGAGAGAGGATCATTAAGTATGAGGGAGAGGATCTTTAAGTATGAGGGAGAGGATCTTTAAGTATGAGGGAGAGAGGATCTTTAAGTATGAGGGAGAGAGGATCTTTAAGTATGAGGGAGAGAGGATCATTAAGTATGAGGGAGAGGATCTTTAAGTATGAGGGAGAGAGGATCTTTAAGTATGAGGGAGAGAGGATCTTTAAGTATGAGGGAGAGAGGATCTTTAAGTATGAGGGAGAGAGGATCTTTAAGTATGAGGGAGAGAGGATCATTAAGTATGAGGGAGAGGATCATTAAGTATGAGGGAGAGGATCTTTAAGTATGAGGGAGAGGATCTTTAAGTATGAGGGAGAGGATCTTTAAGTATGAGGGAGAGGATCTTTAAGTATGAGGGAGAGGATCTTTAAGTATGAGGGAGAGAGGATCTTTAAGTATGAGGGAGAGAGGATCTTTAAGTATGAGGGAGAGGATCATTAAGTATGAGGGAGAGGATCATTAAGTATGAGGGAGAGGATCTTTAAGTATGAGGGAGAGGATCTTTAAGTATGAGGGAGAGAGGATCTTTAAGTATGAGGGAGAGAGGATCTTTAAGTATGAGGGAGAGGATCTTTAAGTATGAGGGAGAGGATCTTTAAGTATGAGGGCGAGGATCTTTAACTCTTTGAGCGTTTCAAGGATTTCTATATAGTAGGTAGACTTCTCTATGGCCAGAATGGCGTTTTTGAATGATTTATTGAAAATTCTCTGTTGTGAATGTGTGACAACGAAAGACCTTCAGAGAAAGCTTGACTTGTCTGCTTCCAGGAAAAAAATGAACTGAGTTGATAAAATGTTTAGTTCTTGTGTTGGAAGCCATTTAAAAGAGCCTGCATTTACACTGTTTCTGTTTCTAGGACAACCAAAAAAAGTTATGCCCGGTTGAAGTTTTATTTTCTAAATAACTTTTTTTCTGCTGGGCATACATAGCCATGCAATATCTCATTTTAAAGGGTGAGTTGTCTAGTTCAATTAAAATAAAATAAAAAGTTTCTCACATGTACCACTGTAGATATTTTGCCATCTATAAATAGCATGGTCAGTCATGATCAATCTGACCTATCCAGCTAAAAGTCCCCATAGCTCTGAAATTGGAACATCATATAAACTCAATTCTTTTTTGGGGTAAAATTAGACATTCTAACGCACATTTTGATATATACCATGTTTACATAGTCTTACCAGTACCTTGTCTATTCATGCATGTATCTCAAAAACCTGTTATGAAGAAACACAGTTTTGATAAAAAACACATCCAAGGACATTGTTTTGATATGACTTGGTGCCCATGATATGTATCAAAATATAGACTTGAATGTATACTGTATTATAAAAAAGAAATTGAGTTATTACCATCTACCGTTACAGAGTAAATCACAGTTGAAACTTGCTTAGTCATATACAATAAACCTCACAATAGTGAACAAAATAGTCATGACAGGTCTAACTCATTGTAAAAGCGTCTTTTATTTTTTACGACTACTAACATAATAAAATGATAAATATTACAGAAAATAAATAGGCCTACATACAAAACAGTTACTCCTCCCCTAGCTCTGATCCATAGCTCTAAATGCGCATTTAGAGCTATGGATCAGAGCTACTCCTCCCAAATGTCCCCAAACCCAGTCCTTGACGGTGTGTGTGTGTGAGTTAACCTGACTCCGCCATATGGGGCAGCAGAGTGTACACTGTGTTCCCCCCTCCTGCTCCCATCTGGGAACTCTCAGGCAGACTTGATGCCCGGCCACAAAACGGCCTGGCCAATCAGCAGCAGCTTCTAGCAACTTCTAGCAGCAGCTTCTAGCTTCTACTAGCTGCTGCTGATTGGCCAGGCCGTTTTGTGAGCAACTTCGCTTCTAGCTGCTGCTGATTGGCCAGGCCGTTTTGTGGCCGGGCATCAAGTCTGCCTGAGAGTTCCCAGATGGGAGCAGGAGGGGGGAACCCAGTGTACTCTCTGCTGCCCCATCTGGCGGAGTCAGGTTATGTGTGAGTAGGCTAAATAAAAAAAACACCCAAAAACTGCCCCCCCTGAAATGAATGAATGAATGAATCCGGTTCAGTGTCGGAGAACGCCATCGCAGTCTTGACTCTTCATCCTCCTCCTCCTCCTCCTCCTCATCTGATGCCAGTTCTAAATATATAAAAAGAAATAAACATTTTAGCTGTAGTCAGTGCACGCTACTATTACATGGCGTTTTACCCGGCTGCTGGCGATCAATGATTTTATTGTGCAGTGTCTTTGTGGGCCGAGTCGTGGCATGACAAATACAAATAGATGCTTGTATAAGTAGTATCACGATAAAATAATATGGCAACGTTAGAATGAAACACCAATGAGTGATCGGTGGTAATGTAGCTAGCTGCCCAGGGTATATCCAGCACCATTGCGTCGCAATCATCCAGCAACATTGGTACTGGCTATTGCCCGGGCTTGTGGCCCGGCCAATAGCCAGTACCATTTGTGCAGTGTTTGTTAGCAACTACTACTAGCCAACAGCCAGTGGAATGTGGTGACGTGATGGTGCTGGATATACGCTGGGCAGCTACATTACACGCGATCACTCATTGGTGGTGTCATTCTAACGTCGCCATATTATTTTATCGTGATACTAATTATACAAACATCTATTTGTATGCCACGATGCCACGATTCGGCCCACAAAGACACAGTACAATACATTCATTTGATCAGATGTTTTTGTTAGCTACGTCGATCACCTATAGTACCGACCCTTGTTATATATTCTCCGACTATGCATGTCACGATGACTAAACCAGTTAGATCTATCCATATATGGTTCTACCACATCTATCTGATATCAGCACTAGGTCGGCTCGGGCCAAATATAGGGATCGTCTTACTAGACATGTCATATTAGGGCATTTTCGAATACAATAAAATTACCTTTTAGCGAAGGCATCAGCCTTGGTGGTAACTCCGGTGGGGAGAAGAACAAACATTGCACACGTGTAATCCGCGAGGGTGGATGTTGCAGCCCGGCCAACGGTCTGGGACTGGAGAATGCCACTGGACACGGATGGATCATTTTTCAGATTGTTTTTTTTGCGGCGACTGCAAACCTGGCTGAAAAACTCTTCCTCCAGTGCCCACCTCGGAGGAGTCAACCAACCCCCCTGTTCACTGGGGGCTGGGCGTCAGTTTCCAATAGGAAAGCATACACGTGTGTCACGTGACACGGGAATTCTGGGAAATGTAGTTGATATTTATGCTCAATACTATATACAGAGGTGCGGACCGAATTAATATATTGGTATTAATAAAAAAAGAGAACTACGGAAAATCACGTACAGGGCAGAAAAGACTAATGCAAAACTCCACGTGTTTTCCAGTAGTAATCTGTCTAAGGGTTAAGTATGAGGGAGAGGATCATTAAGTATGAGGGAGAGGATCTTTAAGTATGAGGGAGAGGATCATTAAGTATGAGAGAGAGGATCTTTAAGTATGAGGGAGAGGATCTTTAAGTATGAGGGAGAGGATCATTAAGTATGAGGGAGAGGATCATTAAGTATGAGGGAGAGAGGATCTTTAAGTATGAGGGAGAGAGGATCTTTAAGTATGAGGGAGAGGATCTTAAAGTATGAGGGAGAGGATCTTTAAGTATGAGGGAGAGAGGATCTTTAAGTATGAGGGAGAGGATCTTTAAGTATGAGGGAGAGAGGATCTTTAAGTATGAGGGAGAGAGGATCTTTAAGTATGAGGGAGAGGATCTTTAAGTATGAGGGAGAGAGGATCTTTAAGTATGAGAGAGAGGATCATTAAGTATGAGGGAGAGGATCATTAAGTATGAGGGAGAGGATCATTAAGTATGAGGGAGAGGATCATTAAGTATGAGGGAGAGGATCATTAAGTATGAGGGAGAGGATCATTAAGTATGAGGGAGAGGATCTTTAAGTATGAGGGAGAGAGGATCTTTAAGTATGAGGGAGAGGATCTTTAAGTATGAGGGAGAGGATCATTAAGTATGAGGGAGAGGATCATTAAGTATGAGGGAGAGGATCATTAAGTATGAGGGAGAGGATCATTAAGTATGAGGGAGAGAGGATCATTAAGTATGAGGGAGAGAGGATCTTTAAGTATGAGGGAGAGGATCTTTAAGTATGAGGGAGAGGATCATTAAGTATGAGGGAGAGAGGATCTTTAAGTATGAGGGAGAGAGGATCTTTAAGTATGAGGGAGAGGATCTTTAAGTATGAGGGAGAGGATCTTTAAGTATGAGGGAGAGGATCATTAAGTATGAGGGAGAGAGGATCATTAAGTATGAGGGAGAGGATCTTTAAGTATGAGGGAGAGAGGATCTTTAAGTATGAGGGAGAGGATCTTTAAGTATGAGGGAGAGGATCTTTAAGTATGAGGGAGAGAGGATCTTTAAGTATGAGGGAGAGGATCTTTAAGTATGAGGGAGAGAGGATCTTTAAGTATGAGGGAGAGGATCTTTAAGTATGAGGGAGAGGATCTTTAAGTATGAGGGAGAGGATCTTTAAGTATGAGGGAGAGAGGATCTTTAAGTATGAGGGAGAGGATCTTTAAGTATGAGGGAGAGAGGATCTTTAAGTATGAGGGAGAGGATCTTTAAGTATGAGGGAGAGAGGATCTTTAAGTATGAGGGAGAGGATCTTTAAGTATGAGGGAGAGGATCTTTAAGTATGAGGGAGAGGATCTTTAAGTATGAGGGAGAGAGGATCTTTAAGTATGAGGGAGAGGATCTTTAAGTATGAGGGAGAGGATCTTTAAGTATGAGGGAGAGGATCTTTAAGTATGAGGGAGAGGATCTTTAAGTATGAGGGAGAGGATCATTAAGTATGAGGGAGAGGATCTTTAAGTATGAGGGAGAGGATCTTTAAGTATGAGGGAGAGGATCTTTAAGTATGAGGGAGAGGATCTTTAAGTATGAGGGAGAGGATCTTTAAGTATGAGGGAGAGAGGATCTTTAAGTATGAGGGAGAGGATCTTTAAGTATGAGGGAGAGGATCTTTAAGTATGAGGGAGAGAGGATCTTTAAGTATGAGGGAGAGGATCTTTAAGTATGAGGGAGAGAGGATCTTTAAGTATGAGGGAGAGGATCTTTAAGTATGAGGGAGAGGATCATTAAGTATGAGGGAGAGGATCTTTAAGTATGAGGGAGAGAGGATCTTTAAGTATGAGGGAGAGGATCTTTAAGTATGAGGGAGAGAGGATCTTTAAGTATGAGGGAGAGGATCTTTAAGTATGAGGGAGAGGATCTTTAAGTATGAGGGAGAGGATCTTTAAGTATGAGGGAGAGAGGATCATTAAGTATGAGGGAGAGAGGATCATTAAGTATGAGGGAGAGGATCTTTAAGTATGAGGGAGAGAGGATCATTAAGTATGAGGGAGAGGATCTTTAAGTATGAGGGAGAGGATCTTTAAGTATGAGGGAGAGAGGATCATTAAGTATGAGGGAGAGGATCTTTAAGTATGAGGGAGAGAGGATCATTAAGTATGAGGGAGAGGATCTTTAAGTATGAGGGAGAGGATCTTTAAGTATGAGGGAGAGGATCTTTAAGTATGAGGGAGAGGATCATTAAGTATGAGGGAGAGGATCATTAAGTATGAGGGAGAGAGGATCATTAAGTATGAGGGAGAGGATCTTTAAGTATGAGGGAGAGAGGATCATTAAGTATGAGGGAGAGGATCTTTAAGTATGAGGGAGAGGATCTTTAAGTATGAGGGAGAGAGGATCTTTAAGTATGAGGGAGAGGATCTTTAAGTATGAGGGAGAGGATCTTTAAGTATGAGGGAGAGAGGATCATTAAGTATGAGGGAGAGGATCTTTAAGTATGAGGGAGAGAGGATCATTAAGTATGAGGGAGAGGATCTTTAAGTATGAGGGAGAGGATCTTTAAGTATGAGGGAGAGGATCTTTAAGTATGAGGGAGAGGATCATTAAGTATGAGGGAGAGAGGATCTTTAAGTATGAGGGAGAGGATCATTAAGTATGAGGGAGAGAGGATCTTTAAGTATGAGGGAGAGGATCATTAAGTATGAGGGAGAGAGGATCTTTAAGTATGAGGGAGAGGATCATTAAGTATGAGGGAGAGAGGATCTTTAAGTATGAGGGAGAGGATCATTAAGTATGAGGGAGAGAGGATCTTTAAGTATGAGGGAGAGGATCTTTAAGTATGAGGGAGAGGATCTTTAAGTATGAGGGAGAGGATCATTAAGTATGAGGGAGAGAGGATCTTTAAGTATGAGGGAGAGAGGATCTTTAAGTATGAGGGAGAGAGGATCTTTAAGTATGAGGGAGAGGATCTTTAAGTATGAGGGAGAGGATCTTTAAGTATGAGGGAGAGAGGATCATTAAGTATGAGGGAGAGAGGATCTTTAAGTATGAGGGAGAGGATCTTTAAGTATGAGGGATAGAGGATCTTTAAGTATGAGGGAGAGGATCATTAAGTATGAGGGAGAGGATCATTAAGTATGAGGGAGAGGATCTTTAAGTATGAGGGAGAGAGGATCTTTAAGTATGAGGGAGAGGATCTTTAAGTATGAGGGAGAGGATCATTAAGTATGAGGGAGAGGATCTTTAAGTATGAGGGATAGAGGATCTTTAAGTATGAGGGAGAGGATCATTAAGTATGAGGGAGAGAGGATCTTTAAGTATGAGGGAGAGGATCTTTAAGTATGAGGGAGAGGATCTTTAAGTATGAGGGATAGAGGATCTTTAAGTATGAGGGAGAGAGGATCTTTAAGTATGAGGGAGAGGATCTTTAAGTATGAGGGAGAGGATCTTTAAGTATGAGGGAGAGAGGATCATTAAGTATGAGGGAGAGAGGATCTTTAAGTATGAGGGAGAGGATCTTTAAGTATGAGGGAGAGAGGATCTTTAAGTATGAGGGAGAGGATCTTTAAGTATGAGGGAGAGGATCATTAAGTATGAGGGAGAGGATCTTTAAGTATGAGGGAGAGGATCTTTAAGTATGAGGGAGAGAGGATCTTTAAGTATGAGGGAGAGAGGATCTTTAAGTATGAGGGAGAGGATCTTTAAGTATGAGGGAGAGGATCATTAAGTATGAGGGAGAGGATCTTTAAGTATGAGGGAGAGGATCTTTAAGTATGAGGGAGAGAGGATCTTTAAGTATGAGGGAGAGAGGATCTTTAAGTATGAGGGAGAGGATCTTTAAGTATGAGGGAGAGGATCATTAAGTATGAGGGAGAGGATCTTTAAGTATGAGGGAGAGAGGATCTTTAAGTATGAGGGAGAGAGGATCTTTAAGTATGAGGGAGAGAGGATCTTTAAGTATGAGGGAGAGAGGATCATTAAGTATGAGGGAGAGGATCTTTAAGTATGAGGGAGAGGATCTTTAAGTATGAGGGAGAGAGGATCTTTAAGTATGAGGGAGAGAGGATCTTTAAGTATGAGGGAGAGAGGATCTTTAAGTATGAGGGAGAGGATCTTTAAGTATGAGGGAGAGGATCATTAAGTATGAGGGAGAGGATCTTTAAGTATGAGGGAGAGGATCTTTAAGTATGAGGGAGAGGATCTTTAAGTATGAGGGAGAGAGGATCTTTAAGTATGAGGGAGAGAGGATCTTTAAGTATGAGGGAGAGAGGATCTTTAAGTATGAGGGAGAGAGGATCTTTAAGTATGAGGGAGAGAGGATCATTAAGTATGAGGGAGAGGATCTTTAAGTATGAGGGAGAGAGGATCTTTAAGTATGAGGGAGAGGATCTTTAAGTATGAGGGAGAGGATCTTTAAGTATGAGGGAGAGAGGATCTTTAAGTATGAGGGAGAGGATCTTTAAGTATGAGGGAGAGGATCATTAAGTATGAGGGAGAGGATCTTTAAGTATGAGGGAGAGAGGATCTTTAAGTATGAGGGAGAGAGGATCTTTAAGTATGAGGGAGAGAGGATCTTTAAGTATGAGGGAGAGAGGATCATTAAGTATGAGGGAGAGGATCTTTAAGTATGAGGGAGAGGATCATTAAGTATGAGGGAGAGAGGATCTTTAAGTATGAGGGAGAGAGGATCTTTAAGTATGAGGGAGAGGATCTTTAAGTATGAGGGAGAGGATCATTAAGTATGAGGGAGAGGATCTTTAAGTATGAGGGAGAGAGGATCATTAAGTATGAGGGAGAGAGGATCTTTAAGTATGAGGGAGAGAGGATCTTTAAGTATGAGGGAGAGAGGATCATTAAGTATGAGGGAGAGGATCTTTAAGTATGAGGGAGAGGATCTTTAAGTATGAGGGAGAGGATCTTTAAGTATGAGGGAGAGGATCTTTAAGTATGAGGGAGAGAGGATCTTTAAGTATGAGGGAGAGGATCTTTAAGTATGAGGGAGAGGATCTTTAAGTATGAGGGAGAGGATCTTTAAGTATGAGGGAGAGAGGATCTTTAAGTATGAGGGAGAGAGGATCTTTAAGTATGAGGGAGAGAGGATCTTTAAGTATGAGGGAGAGAGGATCATTAAGTATGAGGGAGAGGATCTTTAAGTATGAGGGAGAGGATCATTAAGTATGAGGGAGAGGATCTTTAAGTATGAGGGAGAGAGGATCTTTAAGTATGAGGGAGAGAGGATCTTTAAGTATGAGGGAGAGAGGATCTTTAAGTATGAGGGAGAGAGGATCATTAAGTATGAGGGAGAGGATCTTTAAGTATGAGGGAGAGGATCATTAAGTATGAGGGAGAGGATCTTTAAGTATGAGGGAGAGAGGATCTTTAAGTATGAGGGAGAGAGGATCTTTAAGTATGAGGGAGAGAGGATCTTTAAGTATGAGGGAGAGAGGATCTTTAAGTATGAGGGAGAGAGGATCTTTAAGTATGAGGGAGAGAGGATCATTAAGTATGAGGGAGAGGATCTTTAAGTATGAGGGAGAGGATCATTAAGTATGAGGGAGAGGATCTTTAAGTATGAGGGAGAGAGGATCTTTAAGTATGAGGGAGAGGATCTTTAAGTATGAGGGAGAGGATCTTTAAGTATGAGGGAGAGAGGATCTTTAAGTATGAGAGAGAGGATCTTTAAGTATGAGGGAGAGAGGATCTTTAAGTATGAGGGAGAGAGGATCATTAAGTATGAGGGAGAGGATCATTAAGTATGAGGGAGAGAGGATCTTTAAGTATGAGGGAGAGAGGATCTTTAAGTATGAGGGAGAGAGGATCTTTAAGTATGAGGGAGAGGATCATTAAGTATGAGGGAGAGGATCATTAAGTATGAGGGAGAGAGGATCATTAAGTATGAGGGAGAGGATCTTTAAGTATGAGGGAGAGAGGATCTTTAAGTATGAGGGAGAGGATCTTTAAGTATGAGGGAGAGGATCTTTAAGTATGAGGGAGAGAGGATCTTTAAGTATGAGGGAGAGGATCTTTAAGTATGAGGGAGAGGATCATTAAGTATGAGGGAAAGGATCTTTAAGTATGAAGGAGAGGATCTTTAAGTATGAGGGAGAGAGGATCTTTAAGTATGAGAGAGAGGATCTTTAAGTATGAGGGAGAGAGGATCATTAAGTATGAGGGAGAGGATCTTTAAGTATGAGGGAGAGGATCTTTAAGTATGAGGGAGAGGATCTTTAAGTATGAGGGAGAGGATCTTTAAGTATGAAGGAGAGGATCATTAAGTATGAGGGAGAGGATCTTTAAGTATGAGGGAGAGGATCTTTAAGTATGAGGGAGAGGATCTTTAAGTATGAGGGAGAGAGGAT
Organism: Electrona antarctica; assembly: GCF_951216825.1. Lineage (NCBI taxonomy): Eukaryota > Metazoa > Chordata > Actinopteri > Myctophiformes > Myctophidae > Electrona > Electrona antarctica. Next base: position 94,222 of record NW_027638583.1, read on the forward strand.
CTTTAAGTATGAAGGAGAGGATCATTAAGTATGAGGGAGAGGATCTTTAAGTATGAGGGAGAGGATCTTTAAGTATGAGGGAGAGGATCATTAAGTATGAAGGAGAGGATCTTTAAGTATGAGGGAGAGGATCTTTAAGTATGAGGGAGAGAGGATCATTAAGTATGAGGGAGAGGATCTTTAAGTATGAGGGAGAGAGGATCTTTAAGTATGAAGGAGAGGATCTTTAAGTATGAAGGAGAGGATCTTTAAGTATGAGGGAGAGGATCTTTAAGTATGAGGGAGAGGATCATTAAGTATGAGGGAGAGAGGATCTTTAAGTATGAGGGAGAGAGGATCTTTAAGTATGAAGGAGAGGATCATTAAGTATGAGGGAGAGGATCTTTAAGTATGAGGGAGAGGATCTTTAAGTATGAAGGAGAGGATCTTTAAGTATGAGGGAGAGGATCTTTAAGTATGAGGGAGAGAGGATCTTTAAGTATGAAGGAGAGGATCATTAAGTATGAGGGAGAGGATCTTTAAGTATGAGGGAGAGGATCTTTAAGTATGAGGGAGAGGATCTTTAAGTATGAGGGAGAGGATCTTTAAGTATGAAGGAGAGGATCATTAAGTATGAGGGAGAGGATCTTTAAGTATGAGGGAGAGGATCTTTAAGTATGAGGGAGAGGATCTTTAAGTATGAGGGAGAGAGGATCTTTAAGTATGAAGGAGAGGATCATTAAGTATGAGGGAGAGGATCTTTAAGTATGAGGGAGAGGATCTTTAAGTATGAAGGAGAGGATCTTTAAGTATGAGGGAGAGAGGATCTTTAAGTATGAGGGAGAGGATCTTTAAGTATGAGGGAGAGGATATTTAAGTATGAGGGAGAGGATCTTTAAGTATGAGGGAGAGGATCTTTAAGTATGAGGGAGAGAGGATCTTTAAGTATGAGGGAGAGGATCTTTAAGTATGAGGGAGAGGATCTTTAAGTATGAGGGAGAGAGGATCTCTAAGTATGAGGGAGAGGATCTTTAAGTATGAGGGAGAGGATCTTTAAGTATGAGGGAGAGGATCTTTAAGTATGAGGGAGAGGATCTTTAAGTATGAGGGAGAGGATCTTTAAGTATGAGGGAGAGGATCTTTAAGTATGAGGGAGAGAGGATCTTTAAGTATGAGGGAGAGAGGATCTCTAAGTATGAGGGAGAGGATCTTTAAGTATGAGGGAGAGAGGATCTTTAAGTATGAGGGAGAGGATCTTTAAGTATGAGGGAGAGGATCTTTAAGTATGAGGGAGAGAGGATCTTTAAGTATGAGGGAGAGGATCTTTAAGTATGAGGGAGAGGATCATTAAGTATGAGGGAGAGGATCTTTAAGTATGAGGGAGAGAGGATCATTAAGTATGAGGGAGAGAGGATCTTTAAGTATGAGGGAGAGGATCTTTAAGTATGAGGGAGAGAGGATCTTTAAGTATGAGGGAGAGAGGATCTTTAAGTATGAGGGAGAGAGGATCTTTAAGTATGAGGGAGAGGATCTTTAAGTATGAGGGAGAGGATCATTAAGTATGAGGGAGAGAGGATCTTTAAGTATGAGGGAGAGGATCATTAAGTATGAGGGAGAGGATCATTAAGTATGAGGGAGAGGATCATTAAGTATGAGGGAGAGAGGATCTTTAAGTATGAGGGAGAGGATCTTTAAGTATGAGGGAGAGAGGATCTTTAAGTATGAGGGAGAGAGGATCTTTAAGTATGAGGGAGAGAGGATCTTTAAGTATGAGGGAGAGAGGATCATTAAGTATGAGGGAGAGAGGATCATTAAGTATGAGGGAGAGGATCATTAAGTATGAGGGAGAGGATCATTAAGTATGAGGGAGAGGATCATTAAGTATGAGGGAGAGAGGATCTTTAAGTATGAGGGAGAGGATCTTTAAGTATGAGGGAGAGAGGATCTTTAAGTATGAGGGAGAGAGGATCTTTAAGTATGAGGGAGAGAGGATCTTTAAGTATGAGGGAGAGGATCTTTAAGTATGAGGGAGAGAGGATCTTTAAGTATGAGGGAGAGAGGATCTTTAAGTATGAGGGAGAGGATCTTTAAGTATGAGGGAGAGAGGATCTTTAAGTATGAGGGAGAGGATCTTTAAGTATGAGGGAGAGGATCTTTAAGTATGAGGGAGAGGATCTTTAAGTATGAGGGAGAGAGGATCATTAAGTATGAGGGAGAGGATCTTTAAGTATGAGGGAGAGGATCTTTAAGTATGAGGGAGAGGATCTTTAAGTATGAGGGAGAGCATCTTTAAGTATGAGGGAGAGAGGATCTTTAAGTATGAGGGAGAGGATCTTTAAGTATGAGGGAGAGAGGATCTTTAAGTATGAAGGAGAGGATCTTTAAGTATGAGGGAGAGGATCTTTAAGTATGAGGGAGAGAGGATCTTTAAGTATGAGGGAGAGGATCTTTAAGTATGAGGGAGAGGATCTTTAAGTACGAGGGAGAGCATCTTTAAGTATGAGGGAGAGGATCTTTAAGTATGAGGGAGAGAGGATCTTTAAGTATGAGGGAGAGAGGATCTTTAAGTATGAGGGAGAGGATCTTTAAGTATGAGGGAGAGCATCTTTAAGTATGAGGGAGAGAGGATCTTTAAGTATGAGGGAGAGGATCTTTAAGTATGAGGGAGAGGATCATTAAGTATGAGGGAGAGAGGATCTTTAAGTATGAGGGAGAGGATCTTTAAGTATGAGGGAGAGAGGATCTTTAAGTATGAGGGAGAGGATCTTTAAGTATGAGGGAGAGGATCATTAAGTATGAGGGAGAGAGGATCTTTAAGTATGAGGGAGAGGATCTTTAAGTATGAGGGAGAGAGGATCTTTAAGTATGAGGGAGAGGATCTTTAAGTATGAGGGAGAGAGGATCTTTAAGTATGAGGGAGAGGATCTTTAAGTATGAGGGAGAGAGGATCTTTAAGTATGAGGGAGAGAGGATCTTTAAGTATGAGGGAGAGGATCTTTAAGTATGAGGGAGAGAGGATCTTTAAGTATGAGGGAGAGGATCTTTAAGTATGAGGGAGAGGATCTTTAAGTATGAGGGAGAGAGGATCTTTAAGTATGAGGGAGAGAGGATCTTTAAGTATGAGGGAGAGGATCTTTAAGTATGAGGGAGAGAGGATCTTTAAGTATGAGGGAGAGGATCTTTAAGTATGAGGGAGAGAGGATCTTTAAGTATGAGGGAGAGGATCATTAAGTATGAGGGAGAGGATCTTTAAGTATGAGGGAGAGGATCTTTAAGTATGAGGGAGAGGATCTTTAAGTATGAGGGAGAGGATCATTAAGTATGAGGGAGAGGATCTTTAAGTATGAGGGAGAGGATCATTAAGTATGAGGGAGAGAGGATCATTAAGTATGAGGGAGAGAGGATCATTAAGTATGAGGGAGAGGATCTTTAAGTATGAGGGAGAGGATCTTTAAGTATGAGGGAGAGGATCTTTAAGTATGAGGGAGAGAGGATCTTTAAGTATGAGGGAGAGGATCTTTAAGTATGAGGGAGAGGATCTTTAAGTATGAGGGAGAGGATCTTTAAGTATGAAGGAGAGGATCTTTAAGTATGAGGGAGAGGATCATTAAGTATGAGGGAGAGGATCATTAAGTATGAGGGAGAGGATCATTAAGTATGAGGGAGAGGATCATTAAGTATGAGGGAGAGGATCATTAAGTATGAGGGAGAGAGGATCTTTAAGTATGAGGGAGAGGATCTTTAAGTATGAGGGAGAGAGGATCATTAAGTATGAGGGAGAGAGGATCATTAAGTATGAGGGAGAGGATCTTTAAGTATGAGGGAGAGAGGATCTTTAAGTATGAGGGAGAGGATCTTTAAGTATGAGGGAGAGGATCATTAAGTATGAGGGAGAGGATCTTTAAGTATGAAGGAGAGAGGATCATTAAGTATGAGGGAGAGGATCTTTAAGTATGAGGGAGAGGATCTTTAAGTATGAAGGAGAGAGGATCTTTAAGTATGAAGGAGAGAGGATCATTAAGTATGAGGGAGAGGATCATTAAGTATGAGGGAGAGGATCATTAAGTATGAGGGAGAGGATCATTAAGTATGAGGGAGAGAGGATCTTTAAGTATGAGGGAGAGGATCTTTAAGTATGAGGGAGAGGATCTTTAAGTATGAGGGAGAGGATCATTAAGTATGAGGGAGAGGATCATTAAGTATGAGGGAGAGGATCATTAAGTATGAGGGAGAGGATCATTAAGTATGAGGGAGAGGATCTTTAAGTATGAGGGAGAGGATCATTAAGTATGAGGGAGAGAGGATCTTTAAGTATGAGGGAGAGGATCATTAAGTATGAGGGAGAGGATCATTAAGTATGAGGGAGAGAGGATCATTAAGTATGAGGGAGAGGATCATTAAGTATGAGGGAGAGAGGATCATTAAGTATGAGGGAGAGGATCATTAAGTATGAGGGAGAGGATCATTAAGTATGAGGGAGAGAGGATCATTAAGTATGAGGGAGAGGATCATTAAGTATGAGGGAGAGGATCATTAAGTATGAGGGAGAGGATCATTAAGTATGAGGGAGAGAGGATCATTAAGTATGAGGGAGAGGATCATTAAGTATGAGGGAGAGGATCATTAAGTATGAGGGAGAGGATCATTAAGTATGAGGGAGAGGATCATTAAGTATGAGGGAGAGGATCTTTAAGTATGAGGGAGAGGATCATTAAGTATGAGGGAGAGGATCATTAAGTATGAGGGAGAGGATCATTAAGTATGAGGGAGAGGATCATTAAGTATGAGGGAGAGGATCTTTAAGTATGAGGGAGAGGATCATTAAGTATGAGGGAGAGGATCATTAAGTATGAGGGAGAGGATCATTAAGTATGAGGGAGAGGATCATTAAGTATGAGGGAGAGGATCTTTAAGTATGAGGGAGAGGATCATTAAGTATGAGGGAGAGAGGATCTTTAAGTATGAGGGAGAGGATCATTAAGTATGAGGGAGAGGATCATTAAGTATGAGGGAGAGGATCATTAAGTATGAGGGAGAGAGGATCATTAAGTATGAGGGAGAGGATCATTAAGTATGAGGGAGAGGATCATTAAGTATGAGGGAGAGGATCATTAAGTATGAGGGAGAGGATCTTTAAGTATGAGAGAGAGGATCTTTAAGTATGAGGGAGAGGATCATTAAGTATGAGGGAGAGGATCATTAAGTATGAGGGAGAGGATCATTAAGTATGAGGGAGAGGATCATTAAGTATGAGGGAGAGGATCTTTAAGTATGAGGGAGAGGATCATTAAGTATGAGGGAGAGAGGATCTTTAAGTATGAGGGAGAGGATCATTAAGTATGAGGGAGAGGATCATTAAGTATGAGGGAGAGGATCATTAAGTATGAGGGAGAGGATCATTAAGTATGAGGGAGAGAGGATCTTTAAGTATGAGGGAGAGGATCTTTAAGTATGAGGGAGAGGATCATTAAGTATGAGGGAGAGGATCATTAAGTATGAGGGAGAGGATCATTAAGTATGAGGGAGAGGATCATTAAGTATGAGGGAGAGGATCATTAAGTATGAGGGAGAGGATCATTAAGTATGAGGGAGAGGATCTTTAAGTATGAGGGAGAGGATCTTTAAGTATGAGGGAGAGGATCATTAAGTATGAGGGAGAGGATCTTTAAGTATGAGGGAGAGGATCTTTAAGTATGAGGGAGAGGATCATTAAGTATGAGGGAGAGGATCTTTAAGTATGAGGGAGAGGATCTTTAAGTATGAGGGAGAGAGGATCATTAAGTATGAGGGAGAGGATCATTAAGTATGAGGGAGAGGATCATTAAGTATGAGGGAGAGGATCTTTAAGTATGAGGGAGAGGATCTTTAAGTATGAGGGAGAGAGGATCTCTAAGTATGAGGGAGAGGATCTTTAAGTATGAGGGAGAGGATCTTTAAGTATGAGGGAGAGGATCTTTAAGTATGAGGGAGAGGATCTTTAAGTATGAGGGAGAGAGGATCTCTAAGTATGAGGGAGAGGATCTTTAAGTATGAGGGAGAGGATCTTTAAGTATGAGGGAGAGAGGATCTCTAAGTATGAGGGAGAGGATATTTAAGTATGAGGGAGAGGATCTTTAAGTATGAGGGAGAGGATCTTTAAGTATGAGGGAGAGAGGATCTCTAAGTATGAGGGAGAGAGGATCATTAAGTATGAGGGAGAGGATCTTTAAGTATGAGGGAGAGAGGATCATTAAGTATGAGGGAGAGAGGATCATTAAGTATGAGGGAGAGGATCTTTAAGTATGAGGGAGAGGATCATTAAGTATGAGGGAGAGGATCTTTAAGTATGAAGGAGAGAGGATCATTAAGTATGAGGGAGAGGATCTTTAAGTATGAAGGAGAGAGGATCTTTAAGTATGAGGGAGAGGATCTTTAAGTATGAAGGAGAGAGGATCTTTAAGTATGAGGGAGAGGATCTTTAAGTATGAAGGAGAGAGGATCTTTAAGTATGAGGGAGAGGATCTTTAAGTATGAAGGAGAGAGGATCTTTAAGTATGAGGGAGAGGATCTTTAAGTATGAAGGAGAGAGGATCTTTAAGTATGAAGGAGAGAGGATCTTTAAGTATGAAGGAGAGAGGATCTTTAAGTATGAGGGAGAGGATCTTTAAGTATGAAGGAGAGAGGATCTTTAAGTATGAAGGAGAGAGGATCTTTAAGTATGAAGGAGAGAGGATCTTTAAGTATGAAGGAGAGAGGATCTTTAAGTATGAGGGAGAGGATCTTTAAGTATGAAGGAGAGAGGATCTTTAAGTATGAGGGAGAGGATCTTTAAGTATGAAGGAGAGAGGATCTTTAAGTATGAGGGAGAGGATCTTTAAGTATGAAGGAGAGAGGATCTTTAAGTATGAAGGAGAGAGGATCATTAAGTATGAGGGAGAGGATCATTAAGTATGAGGGAGAGGATCATTAAGTATGAGGGAGAGGATCTTTAAGTATGAGGGAGAGAGGATCATTAAGTATGAGGGAGAGAGGATCTTTAAGTATGAGGGAGAGGATCTTTAAGTATGAGGGAGAGGATCTTTAAGTATGAGGGAGAGGATCATTAAGTATGAGGGAGAGGATCTTTAAGTATGAGGGAGAGAGGATCATTAAGTATGAGGGAGAGAGGATCTTTAAGTATGAGGGAGAGGATCTTTAAGTATGAGGGAGAGGATCTTTAAGTATGAGGGAGAGGATCATTAAGTATGAGGGAGAGGATCATTAAGTATGAGGGAGAGGATCATTAAGTATGAGGGAGAGGATCTTTAAGTATGAGGGAGAGGATCTTTAAGTATGAGGGAGAGGATCTCTAAGTATGAGGGAGAGGATCTTTAAGTATGAGGGAGAGAGGATCTCTAAGTATGAGGGAGAGGATCTTTAAGTATGAGGGAGAGGATCTTTAAGTATGAGGGAGAGGATCTTTAAGTATGAGGGAGAGGATCTTTAAGTATGAGGGAGAGAGGATCTTTAAGTATGAGGGAGAGGATCTTTAAGTATGAGGGAGAGAGGATCTCTAAGTATGAGGGAGAGGATCTTTAAGTATGAGGGAGAGGATCTTTAAGTATGAGGGAGAGGATCTTTAAGTATGAGGGAGAGGATCTTTAAGTATGAGGGAGAGGATCTTTAAGTATGAGGGAGAGAGGATCTCTAAGTATGAGGGAGAGGATCTTTAAGTATGAGGGAGAGGATCTTTAAGTATGAGGGAGAGAGGATCTCTAAGTATGAGGGAGAGAGGATCTCTAAGTATGAGGGAGAGGATCTTTAAGTATGAGGGAGAGAGGATCTTTAAGTATGAGGGAGAGAGGATCTTTAAGTATGAGGGAGAGAGGATCTCTAAGTATGAGGGAGAGGATCTTTAAGTATGAGGGAGAGAGGATCTTTTGGTTTTAAATAAAATATTTAAAAAAATGTAGTCAGATAAATTAAAAAGGTGCCTCAACATTTGTATGTAAATTCCATCCTGCACATAATTCTACATTTATTAACCCATTTTGGGCGGAAACCCCTTTCGGTGTTTTAACTAAGCATTATGTTATGCTTTAGCTATTGAAAAATAGCAGATCTACAAGCTCATAGCGCGCCACCGAGTGGCGCGCTATGAGCTTGTAGGTCTGCTATTTTGGAAAAATCGTAAAAATGCTGCACAAATCTTTGAATATATATTATTTCAGAGCGAACGTTTTTCTTATTTCGACGTCATGCTTAAATGGGTTAAAACTGTGAACTCTGACTGGAGGAGGGAGTCTGGGAGCCAGGCTAGTCTGGGAGAGATAGGAGAGTCCAAGGATCATTATAACAATGGGAAAGAAAAACATATCCCATTCTGGGCGGGAACCCCTTTTGGTGTTTTAACCCATTCTGGGCGGGAACCCCTTTTGGTGTTTTAACCCATTCTGGACGGGAACCCCTTTTGGTGTTTTAACCCATTCTGGGCGGGAACCCCTTTTGGTGTTTTAACCCATTCTGGGCGGGAACCCCTTTTGGTGTTTTAACCCATTCTGGGCGGGAACCCCTTTTGGTGTTTTAACCCATTCTGGGCGGGAACCCCTTTTGGTGTTTTAACCCATTCTGGGCGGGAACCCCTTTTGGTGTTTTAACCCATTCTGGGCGGGAACCCCTTTTGGTGTTTTAACCCATTCTGGGCGGGAACCCCTTTTGGTGTTTTAACCCATTCTGGGCGGGAACCCCTTTTGGTGTTTTAACCCATTCTGGACGGGAACCCCTTTTGGTGTTTTAACCCATTCTGGACGGGAACCCCTTTTGGTGTTTTAACCCATTCTGGACGGGAACCCCTTTTGGTGTTTTAACCCATTCTGGACGGGAACCCCTTTTGGTGTTTTAACCCATTCTGGGCGGGAACCCCTTTTGGTGTTTTAACCCATTCTGGGCGGGAACCCCTTTTGGTGTTTTAACCCCTTCTGGACGGGAACCCCTTTTGGTGTTTTAACCCATTCTGGACGGGAACCCCTTTGTGTTTTAACCCATTCTGGACGGGAACCCCTTTGTGTTTTAACCCATTCTGGGCGGGAACCCCTTTGTGTTTTAACCCATTCTGGACGGGAACCCCTTTTGGTGTTTTAACCCATTCTGGACGGGAACCCCTTTTGGTGTTTTAACCCATTCTGGACGGGAACCCCTTTTGGTGTTTTAACCCATTCTGGACGGGAACCCCTTTTGGTGTTTTAACCCATTCTGGGCGGGAACCCCTTTTGGTGTTTTAACCCATTCTGGACGGGAACCCCTTTGGTGTTTTAACCCATTCTGGACGGGAACCCCTTTGTGTTTTAACCCATTCTGGACGGGAACCCCTTTTGGTGTTTTAACCCATTCTGGGCGGGAACCCCTTTTGGTGTTTTATCCCATTCTGGACGGGAACCCCTTTTGGTGTTTTAACCCATTCTGGACGGGAACCCCTTTTGGTGTTTTAACCCATTCTGGGCGGGAACCCCTTTTGGTGTTTTAACCCATTCTGGACGGGAACCCCTTTGTGTTTTAACACATTCTGGACGGGAACCCCTTTTGGTGTTTTAACACATTCTGGACGGGAACCCCTTTTGGTGTTTTAACCCATTCTGGACGGGAACCCCTTTTGGTGTTTTAACCCATTCTGGACGGGAACCCCTTTTGGTGTTTTAACCCATTCTGGACGGGAACCCATTTTGGTGTTTTAACCCATTCTGGACGGGAACCCCTTTTGGTGTTTTAACCCATTCTGGACGGGAACCCCTTTTGGTGTTTTAACCCATTCTGGACGGGAACCCCTTTTGGTGTTTTAACCCATTCTGGACGGGAACCCCTTTTGGTGTTTTAACCCATTCTGGGCAGGAACCCCTTTTGGTGTTTTAACCCATTCTGGGCGGGAACCCCTTTTGGTGTTTTAACCCATTCTGGACGGGAACCCCTTTTGGTGTTTTAACCCATTCTGGACGGGAACCCCTTTTGGTGTTTTAACCCATTCTGGACGGGAACCCCTTTTGGTGTTTTAACCCATTCTGGGCAGGAACCCCTTTTGGTGTTTTAACCCATTCTGGGCGGGAACCCCTTTTGGTGTTTTAACCCATTCTGGACGGGAACCCCTTTTGGTGTTTTAACCCATTCTGGGCGGGAACCCCTTTTGGTGTTTTAACCCATTCTGGACGGGAACCCCTTTTGGTGTTTTAACCCATTCTGGGCGGGAACCCCTTTTGGTGTTTTAACCCATTCTGGACGGGAACCCCTTTTGGTGTTTTAACCCATTCTGGACGGGAACCCCTTTTGGTGTTTTAACCCATTCTGGGCGGGAACCCCTTTTGGTGTTTTAACCCATTCTGGACGGGAACCCCTTTGGTGTTTTAACCCATTCTGGACGGGAACCCCTTTGTGTTTTAACCCATTCTGGACGGGAACCCCTTTTGGTGTTTTAACCCATTCTGGGCGGGAACCCCTTTTGGTGTTTTATCCCATTCTGGACGGGAACCCCTTTTGGTGTTTTAACCCATTCTGGACGGGAACCCCTTTTGGTGTTTTAACCCATTCTGGACGGGAACCCCTTTGTGTTTTAACCCATTCTGGACGGGAACCCCTTTTGGTGTTTTAACCCATTCTGGGCGGGAACCCCTTTTGGTGTTTTAACCCATTCTGGACGGGAACCCCTTTGTGTTTTAACCCATTCTGGACGGGAAACCCTTTTGGTGTTTTAACCCATTCTGGACGGGAACCCCTTTTGGTGTTTTAACCCATTCTGGACGGGAACCCCTTTTGGTGTTTTAACCCATTCTGGACGGGAACCCCTTTGTGTTTTAACCCATTCTGGACGGGAAACCCTTTTGGTGTTTTAACCCATTCTGGACGGGAACCCCTTTGTGTTTTAACCCATTCTGGACGGGAACCCCTTTTGGTGTTTTAACCCATTCTGGGCAGGAACCCCTTTGTGTTTTAACCCATTCTGGACGGGAACCCCTTTGTGTTTTAACCCATTCTGGGCGGGAACCCCTTTTGGTGTTTTAACCCATTCTGGGCGGGAACCCCTTTTGGTGTTTTAACCCATTCTGGGCGGGAACCCCTTTGTGTTTTAACCCATTCTGGACGGGAACCCCTTTTGGTGTTTTAACCCATTCTGGACGGGAACCCCTTTTGGTGTTTTAACCCATTCTGGACGGGAACCCCTTGGTGTTTTAACCCATTCTGGGCAGGAACCCCTTTTGGTGTTTTAACCCATTCTGGGCGGGAACCCCTTTTGGTGTTTTAACCCATTCTGGACGGGAACCCCTTTTGGTGTTTTAACCCATTCTGGACGGGAACCCCTTTGTGTTTTAACCCATTCTGGACGGGAACCCCTTTTGGTGTTTTAACCCATTCTGGACGGGAACCCCTTTTGGTGTTCTAACCCATTCTGGGCGGGAACCCCTTTTGGTGTTTTAACCCATTCTGGACGGGAACCCCTTTTGGTGTTTTAACCCATTCTGGGCAGGAACCCCTTTTGGTGTTTTAACCCATTCTGGGCGGGAACCCCTTTTGGTGTTTTAACCCATTCTGGACGGGAACCCCTTTTGGTGTTTTAACCCATTCTGGACGGGAACCCCTTTTGGTGTTTTAACCCATTCTGGACGGGAACCCCTTTTGGTGTTTTAACCCATTCTGGACGGGAACCCCTTTTGGTGTTTTAACCCATTCTGGGCGGGAACCCCTTTTGGTGTTTTAACCCATTCTGGACGGGAACCCCTTTTGGTGTTTTAACCCATTCTGGACGGGAACCCCTTTTGGTGTTTTAACCCATTCTGGGCGGGAACCCCTTTTGGTGTTTTAACCCATTCTGGACGGGAACCCCTTTGGTGTTTTAACCCATTCTGGACGGGAACCCCTTTGTGTTTTAACCCATTCTGGACGGGAACCCCTTTTGGTGTTTTAACCCATTCTGGGCGGGAACCCCTTTTGGTGTTTTATCCCATTCTGGACGGGAAACCCTTTTGGTGTTTTAACCCATTCTGGACGGGAACCCCTTTTGGTGTTTTAACCCATTCTGGACGGGAACCCCTTTGTGTTTTAACCCATTCTGGACGGGAACCCCTTTTGGTGTTTTAACCCATTCTGGGCGGGAACCCCTTTTGGTGTTTTAACCCATTCTGGACGGGAACCCCTTTGTGTTTTAACCCATTCTGGACGGGAAACCCTTTGTGTTTTAACCCATTCTGGACGGGAACCCCTTTTGGTGTTTTAACCCATTCTGGACGGGAACCCCTTTTGGTGTTTTAACCCATTCTGGACGGGAACCCCTTTGTGTTTTAACCCATTCTGGACGGGAAACCCTTTTGGTGTTTTAACCCATTCTGGACGGGAACCCCTTTTGGTGTTTTAACCCATTCTGGACGGGAACCCCTTTTGGTGTTTTAACCCATTCTGGGCAGGAACCCCTTTGTGTTTTAACCCATTCTGGACGGGAACCCCTTTGTGTTTTAACCCATTCTGGGCGGGAACCCCTTTTGGTGTTTTAACCCATTCTGGGCGGGAACCCCTTTTGGTGTTTTAACCCATTCTGGGCGGGAACCCCTTTGTGTTTTAACCCATTCTGGACGGGAACCCCTTTTGGTGTTTTAACCCATTCTGGACGGGAACCCCTTTTGGTGTTTTAACCCATTCTGGACGGGAACCCCTTGGTGTTTTAACCCATTCTGGGCAGGAACCCCTTTTGGTGTTTTAACCCATTCTGGGCGGGAACCCCTTTTGGTGTTTTAACCCATTCTGGACGGGAACCCCTTTTGGTGTTTTAACCCATTCTGGACGGGAACCCCTTTGTGTTTTAACCCATTCTGGACGGGAACCCCTTTTGGTGTTCTAACCCATTCTGGGCGGGAACCCCTTTTGGTGTTTTAACCCATTCTGGACGGGAACCCCTTTTGGTGTTCTAACCCATTCTGGACGGGAACCCCTTTTGGTGTTCTAACCCATTCTGGGCGGGAACCCCTTTTGGTGTTCTAACCCATTCTGGACGGGAACCCCTTTTGGTGTTCTTACCCATTCTGGGCGGGAACCCCTTTGGTGTTTTAACCCATTCTGGGCGGGAACCCCTTTTGGTGTTTTAACCCATTCTGGGCGGGAACCCCTTTTGGTGTTTTAACCCATTCTGGACGGGAACCCCTTTTGGTGTTCTTACCCATTCTGGGCGGGAACCCCTTTGGTGTTTTAACCCATTCTGGGCGGGAACCCCTTTTGGTGTTTTAACCCATTCTGGACGGGAACCCCTTTTGGTGTTTTAACCCATTCTGGACGGGAACCCCTTTTGGTGTTTTAACCCATTCTGGGCGGGAACCCCTTTTGGTGTTTTAACCCATTCTGGGCGGGAACCCCTTTTGGTGTTTTAACCCATTCTGGGCGGGAACCCCTTTTGGTGTTCTAACCCATTCTGGACGGGAACCCCTTTTGGTGTTTTAACCCATTCTGGACGGGAACCCCTTTTGGTGTTTTAACCCATTCTGGGCGGGAACCCCTTTTGGTGTTTTAACCCATTCTGGGCGGGAACCCCTTTGTGTTTTAACCCATTCTGGACGGGAACCCCTTTTGGTGTTCTAACCCATTCTGGACGGGAACCCCTTTTGGTGTTTTAACCCATTCTGGGCGGGAACCCCTTTGGTGTTTTAACCCATTCTGGACGGGAACCCCTTTTGGTGTTCTAACCCATTCTGGACGGGAACCCCTTTTGGTGTTTTAACCCATTCTGGACGGGAACCCCTTTTGGTGTTTTAACCCATTCTGGGCGGGAACCCCTTTTGGTGTTTTAACCCATTCTGGGCGGGAACCCCTTTGTGTTTTAACCCATTCTGGACGGGAACCCCTTTTGGTGTTCTAACCCATTCTGGACGGGAACCCCTTTTGGTGTTTTAACCCATTCTGGGCGGGAACCCCTTTGGTGTTTTAACCCATTCTGGACGGGAACCCCTTTTGGTGTTTTAACCCATTCTGGGCGGGAACCCCTTTTGGTGTTTTAACCCATTCTGGGCGGGAACCCCTTTGTGTTTTAACCCATTCTGGACGGGAACCCCTTTTGGTGTTTTAACCCATTCTGGACGGGAACCCCTTTTGGTGTTTTAACCCATTCTGGGCGGGAACCCCTTTTGGTGTTTTAACCCATTCTGGGCGGGAACCCCTTTGTGTTTTAACCCATTCTGGACGGGAACCCCTTTTGGTGTTCTAACCCATTCTGGACGGGAACCCCTTTTGGTGTTTTAACCCATTCTGGGCGGGAACCCCTTTGGTGTTTTAACCCATTCTGGACGGGAACCCCTTTTGGTGTTCTAACCCATTCTGGACGGGAACCCCTTTTGGTGTTTTAACCCATTCTGGACGGGAACCCCTTTTGGTGTTTTAACCCATTCTGGGCGGGAACCCCTTTTGGTGTTTTAACCCATTCTGGGCGGGAACCCCTTTGTGTTTTAACCCATTCTGGACGGGAACCCCTTTTGGTGTTCTAACCCATTCTGGACGGGAACCCCTTTTGGTGTTTTAACCCATTCTGGGCGGGAACCCCTTTGGTGTTTTAACCCATTCTGGACGGGAACCCCTTTTGGTGTTTTAACCCATTCTGGGCGGGAACCCCTTTGTGTTTTAACCCATTCTGGACGGGAACCCCTTTTGGTGTTTTAACCCATTCTGGACGGGAACCCCTTTTGGTGTTTTAACCCATTCTGGACGGGAAACCCTTTTGGTGTTTTAACCCATTCTGGACGGGAACCCCTTTGTGTTTTAACCCATTCTGGACGGGAACCCCTTTTGGTGTTTTAACCCATTCTGGGCGGGAACCCCTTTGGTGTTTTAACCCATTCTGGACGGGAACCCCTTTTGGTGTTTTAACCCATTCTGGGCGGGAACCCCTTTGTGTTTTAACCCATTCTGGACGGGAACCCCTTTGTGTTTTAACCCATTCTGGGCGGGAACCCCTTTGTGTTTTAACCCATTCTGGACGGGAACCCCTTTGTGTTCTAACCCATTCTGGGCGGGAACCCCTTTGTGTTTTAACCCATTCTGGGCGGGAACCCCTTTTGGTGTTTTAACCCATTCTGGGCGGGAACCCCTTTTGGTGTTTTAACCCATTCTGGGCGGGAACCCCTTTTGGTGTTTTAAGCTATATGTTATGCTTTAGCTATTGAAAAATAGCAGATCTACAAGCTCGTAGCGCGGCACCGAGTGCCGCGCTACGAGCTTGTAGATCTGCTATTTTTTTTTAAATCGCGAAAATGTGGCGCAAATCTTTGAATATATATTCTTTCAGAGGGAAAGTTTTTAACTCATATCTTTGCTTCTGGGGGGGTCCCTGGAACAACATATTTTGAGATGGGGGTCGGCGGTCAATTGCATAATTTTTTGGGGGTCCTTGACATGAAAATGTTTCAGTTTCAGAAAACTGAAACTTTTAGACGACATTTTATAGAATCGTCCTCAGGTCTAAATGGGTTAAAAAAAGGTTATATATTCGTGGACGATAAAACAATTTTATTTTGCTGTGGTTTCATTAAAGGTATATTCAGTGATTTCACTTAATTCAAATATCACTTTTTTTTTCTTTTTTTTGGATAATCCTTCCTACTATAGAGTGTGCTGACCATATAAGGAGTTCCTCCCTGTCCCCATTGAGCCCCTGGGGTCAAAAAACCCTAGTTTCGGTTTGGGCTTTGGGTGGCAAAGCCTTCATCCAATCAGGATGAGAGAGGCCTTCCTCCAATCATGATCGAGTGGGGCGGGCCTTGGTGCATGTGCTGTTGGTCTGTTGTACTTCCCCCACTGTAGAGCGTGTGCATGTGCACATCTTGTTACCGGGTGGACCGGGTTTTTTTCCAAATCACCCAAATCACTGAATGCTCCTTTAAAAGGTATATTCAGTGATTTGACTTAATCTAAATATCACTTATTTTTTTCTGGATAATCCTCCCTACTATAGAGTGTGCTGACCATACAAGGAGTTCCTCCCTGTCCCCAGTGAGCCCCTGGGGTCAAAAAACCATAGTTTCAGTTTTGGTGGCGGGTGGCAAAGCCTTCATCCAATCAGGATGAGAGGGGCCTTCCTCCAATCATGATCGAGTGGGGCGGGCCTTGGTGCATGTGCTGTTGGTCTGTTGTACTTCCCCCACTGTAGAGTGTGTGCATGTGCACATCTTGTTACCGGGTGGACCGGGTTTTTTTCCAAATCACCCAAATCACTGAATGCTCATTTAAAGGTATATTCAGTGATTTGAATTAATCTAAATATCACTTATTTTTTATTTTTTTCTGGATAATCCTCCCTACTATAGAGTGTGCTGACCATATAAGGAGTTCCTCCCTGTCCCCAGTGAGCCCCTGGGGTCAAAAAACCCTAGTTTCAGTTTTGGTGGCGGGTGGCAAAGCCTTCATCCAATCAGGATGAGAGGGGCCTTCCTCCAATCATGATCGAGTGGGGGCGGGCCTTGGTGCACATGCTGTTGGCCTGTTGCACTTCCCCCCCCCCACTGTAGAGCGTGCATGTGCATATTTTGTTACCGGACTGGGTGGTTTTCCAAATCTGTGTCAATTTAGCTATAAACCACTTTTAACCATTATTTGATACTTTAGCTGTTGGAAAAATAGCAGATCTACAAGTTCGTAGCACGGAGTATACGAGCCTGCTATTTGTCTTTGATATTGTTTTTTTTTGCCACCCAGTTTTTTCACCGTAATAATACAGATATGTCTGGGTGTCCTTGTTGTTTTCAGATGGGAGTCTGCGGCCGTAATAATACAGATATGTCTGGGGGTCCTTGTTTTCAGATGGGAGGCCGCGGCCGTAATAATACAGATATGTCTGGGGTTGTTTTCAGATGGGAGGCCGCGGCCGTAATAATACAGATATGTCTGGGTGTTGTTTTCAGATGGGAGGCCGCGGCCGTAATAATACAGATATGTCTGGGGGTCCTTGTTTTCAGATGGGAGGCCGCGGCCGTAATAATACAGATATGTCTGGGGGTCCTTGTTTTCAGATGGGAGGCCGCGGCCGTAATAATACAGATATGTCTGGGGGTCCTTGTTTTCAGATGGGAGGCCGCGGCCGTAATAATACAGATATGTCTGGGGGTCCTTGTTTTCAGATGGGAGGCCGCGGCCGTAATAATACAGATATGTCTGGGGGTCCTTGTTTTCAGATGGGAGGCCGCGGCCGTAATAATACAGATATGTCTGGGGGTCCTTGTTTTCAGATGGGAGGCCGCGGCCGTAATAATACAGATATGTCTGGGGGTCCTTGTTTTCAGATGGGAGGCCGCGGCCGTAATAATACAGATATGTCTGGGGGTCCTTGTTTTCAGATGGGAGGCCGCGGCCGTAATAATACAGATATGTCTGGGGGTCCTTGTTTTCAGATGGGAGGCCGCGGCCGTAATAATACAGATATGTCTGGGGGTCCTTGTTTTCAGATGGGAGGCCGTGGCCGTAATAATACAGACATGTCTGGGGCTCCTTGACGCGACAGTTTGAGCACCACTGGTAGTTAGTTTTTCATAAAACTGTCAGGATCAAGACATGTCGTAGAATCTGGTCTACTCAGGTTTAACCCATTCTGGGCGGGAACCCCTTTTGGTGTTAGCATTATGTTATGCTTTAGCTATTGAAAAATAGCAGACCTACAAGCTCGTAGCGCGCCACTCTCTGCTATTAGAAGAATAGAAGAATAGAAGAATCGTGAAAATGTGGCGCGAACGTTTGCTTCTGCGTGGGGGGGGGGGGGGGTCCTTGGAACAACATATTTTCAGATGGGGGTCGGAGGCCAAATACAGATAATTCTAGGTGGTCCTTGACATGAAATCGTTTGAGAACCACTGACATAGAAACATAGGGTTTTACAGAAAACTATTAGGATTTAGAAGGCATTTGTAGAATCTACAAGCTTGTAGATCTGCTATTTTCGAAAAATCGTGAAAAACGTTTTAACTTCAGAAAACTGTCATGATTTAGAAAACATTATTTAAATTTCGACCTCAGGTCTCAATGTGTTAATGAACGGTGCCCCCCCGCTCACCCACTGGAGATCTGGTCTACTCAGGTTAATCCAGGATAGGGTCTCTATAGTGTTTGTAGCGTTTCTCCTCTTATCTCTCTAGATAAGAAAGTTTCCTCTCCACAAGAAAGAGAAAAGAAAAGAAAATAAAAGAGAGGGGAAACATCTCCAGTGGGTGAGCGGGGGGGCACCGTTCATTAACACATTGAGACCTGAGGTCGACATTTAAATAATGTTTTCTAAATCATGACAGTTTTCTGAAGTTAAAACGTTTTTCACGATTTTTCGAAAATAGCAGATCTACAAGCTTGTAGATTCTACAAATGCCTTCTAAATCCTGATAGTTTTCTGTAAAACCCTATGTTTCTATGTCAGTGGTTCTCAAACTATTTCATGTCAAGGACCACCTAGAATTATCTGTATTTGGCCTCCGACCCCCATCTGAAAATATGTTGTTCCAGGGACCCCCCCCCCCCCCCCCCACCCCACCCCACCCCACGCAGAAGCAAACGTTCGCACCACATTTTCACGATTCTTCTAAAATAGCAGATCTACAAGCTCGTAGCACGCGCTATGAGCTTGTAGATCTGCTATTTTGCAATAGCTAAAGCATAACATAATGCTATAAAACACCAAAAGGGGTTCCTGTCTAGAATGGATTAACACATTGAGACCTGAGACCAGGTTCTACTAAATGTATTCTAAGTCCTAGAACAGTTTTCTGAAAGAAAAAAAAAACATACTTTTCTATAATTCTATAGCATTGAAGATCAAACTTTATCATGTCAAGCCCAAAGAAATATGTATTTGGCCGCGGACCCCCATCTGAAAATATTTTGTTCCAGGGACCCACAGATGCCAAGATCTGAGTAAAGAAATGTTCACTTTAAAATTGTATATAAATTCAAATATCAATTACTCACAATTTTTCAAAAATAAAGCGGATCTACAAGCTCGTAGTGAGGCACAACGGCACACACTATGAGCTTGTAGATCTGCCATTATTATTAAGCATAAGATAATGCTTTTTGTTATTTAGCTCAAATCTAAACTGACAAGGATGCTTTCCTGGTCGGAGTGGATTAACCCATTCTGGGCGGGAACCCCTGTTGGTGTTTTAAACATTATGTTGTACTTTAGCTATTGAAAAATAGCAGATCTACAAGAACCTACAAGTTCGTAGCGCGGCACCGAGTGCCGTGCTACGAACTTGTAGGTTTTTGAACAATCGTGAAAATGTGCCTCAAATCTTTGAATATATATTGTTACTAGAGTGTACATTTTAACTCAAATCTAAGCTTCTGGGGAGGTCCCAACATATTTCCAGAAGGGGGGGGGGGCAGAGGCATATTACATATAATTTTTGGGGTCCTTGACAAATATCGAGAACCACTGATACAAAAACAAGGTTTTTTCAGAAAACTTAAAAAAAAATGTAGAAGACATTTTGACGTCGGGTCTAAATGTCTTAAAACCAAACCACGCCACGTCTCCAGTGCGTCTCCTCTGTTCCCTCAGAGTGTGGGTAATATGCAGAGCCATCCTTGGAAAGGCGGAACGGCCCCAACGCCGCGCTGTCAGCGCTGACAGCCGCGCTTCATTAGCCCGTATAGACCTGAGGCGCGCGTCGCTGCAGTGTCACCTTTCAGAGCTTTTAAAACACTTTATAGCCATCGTTTTAAACCAGGGGTGGGCAATTATTTCCCCCCAAAGAGCCAAATGAGAAACAAAAACATATTGTTGAGGGCCTAAAGGGCCAAAAGGCTGGAACTCAATTCTGCATAATATACATTTTAATTTCTATATAAAAAAATCACACCCGTGTGAACTGAGTGGTGTAAGGTCTTATATAGCCTGTCTGACGTAATGGAATCATGTCTGACGTAATGAAATCACACCCGGGTGAACAGGGTGAACATAGCAACCATGCTCATTTTTTCTGCACTAACAAAGCCAGTTGTAGGAGTGGTTTACACCACTCAAAAATCACACCCGTGTGAACTGAGTGGTGTAAGGTCTTATATAGACTGATCAGCTATGGTCTGATGTAATGAAATCACACCCGTGTGAACTGGGTGACCATAGCAACCGTGCTCATTTTTTTATCACAGACAGACAGACTAACAAAGCCAGTTGTAGGAGTGGTTTACACCACTCAAAAAACAGTAAATGGCATTGTTTTGACAAGCTGGTAAGAGTATGTATGTTATAATTTGGCAAAAAAAAATCATTTATTCAATAAAATTGTCCAAAACAATGGTAAACAAGTTGTCAATCACGCGAAACAGATTGTGTAAGTGAATAAACAGGCTTCAAAAGAACCCATGAGGTCAAATTAGAAAGTACGTTTTATTTTCTAATTTCCGACAATTCCAAGTAACGTGTCACGGCCGGGGGCCGTGTAATGCCCCAGGTTGAAAGCAGTTGGAAAAATAGCAGATCTACAAGCTCATGGTGTGGCACCGGAGTGCCGCGCCACAAGCTTGTAGATCTGCTGTTTTTTTTAAAAAAAATGAAAAATCGTGCAAATGTGCCGCAGCACTTTGAATACAAATACATATTCTTTCACACTGAAAGTTAACTCAAATCTTTGTTTCTTCTGGGGGGGGGGGGGGGGGGGGGGGGGTCCGGCGGCCCATTAAATATAATTGTTGGGGGTCCTTGACATGAAGTATAGTTGTGAGAACCACTGACACACACTGAAACATGAGGTTTTTTCAGAAAACTGTCGGCATTTAGAAGAATCTATAGCTGGTCCTCCGGGTCTAAATGGGTTAAGAGGGAGCTACCGCTCAGCGCCAGCGGGGAAAACTCTGCGGTTGTTCGACGGGGGAAAAAAAAAAGAAATCATGAATAAAAGAATATAAGGAGGCATGAATAAAAGAACAAAGACCGTAAATGGAACGCTGCGTGAGGTGGAGGATGGTCCTTATAGCCCATTCTGGGCGGAAACCCCCTTGTGGTGTTTTAAAGCATTATGTTATGCCGTTATGCTGTTGGAAAATAGCAGATCTACAAGCTTGTACCGAGTGCCGCGCTACGAGCTTGTAGGTCTGCTATTTTTGAAAAATCGTGAAAATGTGGTGCAAATCTTTGAATATATATTATTTCAGAGCGAATGTTTTACACTCAAATCTTTGCTTCTGTTGGGGTCCCTGGAACAACATATTTTCAGATGGTGGTCGGAGGCCAAATACATATAATTCTAGGTGGTCCTTGACACATGAAATAGTTTGAGAACCACTGACATTAGAAACATGAGGTTTTAAAGAAAACTATCAGGATTTAGAAGGTATTTGTAGAATCGTCCTCAGTCCCAAATGGGTTATAGAGAGGGAGGGAGCTGAGACCTTTTACTGGAGTAAAAGTAGAACTACCACCGTAGCTCTCGCCCTAGCCTCGACGACCTTACAAGGAGAACTACTACGTAGCACTCGCCCTAGCCTCGACGACCTTACAAGTAGAACTACTACGTAGCACTCGCCCTAGCCTCGACGACCTTACAAGTAGAACTACTAGCACTCGCCCTAGCCTCGACGACCTTACAAGTAGAACTACTACCGTAGCACTCGCCCTAGCCTCGACGACCTTACAAGTAGAACTACCACCGTAGCACTCGCCCCAGCCTCGACGACCTTACAAGTAGAACTACCACCGTAGCACTCGCCCCAGCCTCGACGACCTTACAAGTAGAACTACCACCGTAGCACTCGCCCTAGCCTCGACGACCTTACAAGTAGAACTACTACCGTAGCACTCGCCCTAGCCTCGACGACCTTACAAGTAGAACTACCACCGTAGCACTCGCCCTAGCCTCGACGACCTTACAAGCGAAAGCAAAGGATCAACATATGGAACTTAGATCACTGTTTCAAACTGTTTCATGTCAAGGACCCCCAAATTGACACTAATTAGCCCACGGACCATCCTTTGAAAAGACATGCCAGGGACCCCCCTGACGATTTCTACGGCCGTTTATTTTCAAGGACCCCCAGTTTGACATGCATTAGTCATTAGTCTACGGACCCCCCATTTAATGGCATTTCTATCTCTGGGAACCCCCCGATTTATATTGTAAAATCAATGCTAATTTAACAAATGGAACCAAATGGATCAAACACTCCATGAGAAATAGCAGATCTACAAGCTCACTCTCACTCAGAGATGGGGTGAGAAGTTCAGTCACACGAGAGAGACTTGGAGTAGAACCGCTGCTCCTTCGCCTGGAAAGGAGTCAGCTTAGCTGGTTCGGGGCATCTGGTTGGGATGCCTCTCGGGCGTCTCCCTAGGGAGGTCCTCGAGGCACGTCCCACTGGGAGGAGACCCCGGGGCAGACCAAGGATCACGTCCCACTGGGAGGAGACCCCGGGGCAGACCAAGGATCACGTCCCACTGGGAGGAGACCCCCGGGGCAGACCAAGGACCACGTCCCACTGGGAGGAGACCCCGGGGCAGACCAAGGCGCAGTTGGAGGAAACACATCGACTCACTGGCCTTGGAATGCGTCACTAATGTTGCTCTGGTGGAGAGGGAAGTCTGGAACCCTCTGGTTGGAGCTGTTGCCCCCGCGACCCGACTACGGATACGCGGTTGAAGATGGATGGATGGACAGACAAGCTCACGAGGCATCGCAATGTGAGCGACTAGGCATAATCCTGGGCGCCCCTTTTGGTGTTTTAATCATTATGTTATAATTTAGCTATTGAAAAATAGCAGACCTACAAGCTCGTAGCGCGGCACCGAGTGCCGCGCTACGAGCTTGTAGGTCTGCTATTTTTTTTAAATCGTGAAAATGTGGGGCAAATCTTCGAATATATAATCTTTCAGAGCGTACTCAAATCTTTGCTTCTGGGAGGTCCCTGGAACAACATATTTTGAGATGGGGGTCCTGCAGCCAAATACAGACATTTCTGGGGGTCCTTGACATGAAATATTGAGCACCGCTGATATAGAAACATAGGGTTTTCAGAAAACTTTAGAAGACATTTTTTTTTAATTGACATTATTTTAATTTCCCCTACGTCAGCGGGTTAAACCTCTGTGGGGGAGGAGAGGGTTAAACCTCTGTCGGGGAGGAGAGGGTTAAACCTCTGTAGGGGAGGAGAGGGTTAAACCTCTGTAGGGGAGGAGAGGGTTAAACCTCTGGGGAGGAGAGGGTTAAACCTCTGTAGGGGAGGAGAGGGTTAAACCTCTGGGGAGGAGAGGGTTAAACCTCTGTATAGGAGAGGGTTAAACCTCTGTAGGGGAGGAGAGGGTTAAACCTCTGGGGAGGAGAGGGTTAAACCTCTGTAGGGGAGGAGAGGGTTAAACCTCTGGGGAGGAGAGGGTTAAACCTCTGTATGGGAGGAGAGGGTTAAACCTCTGGGGAGGAGAGGGTTAAACCTCTGTATGGGAGGAGAGGGTTAAACCTCTGTAGGGGAGGAGAGGGTTAAACCTCTGTAGGGGAGGAGAGGGTTAAACCTCTGTGGGGAGGAGAGGGTTAAACCTCTGTAGGGGAGGAGAGGGTTAAACCTCTGTAGGGGAGGAGAGGGTTAAACCTCTGTATGGGAGGAGAGGGTTAAACCTCTGGGGAGGAGAGGGTTAAACCTCTGGGGAGGAGAGGGTTAAACCTCTGTAGGGGAGGAGAGGGTTAAACCTCTGGGGAGGAGAGGGTTAAACCTCTGGGGAGGAGAGGGTTAAACCTCTGTAGGGGAGGAGAGGGTTAAACCTCTGGGGAGGAGAGGGTTAAACCTCTGTAGGGGAGGAGAGGGTTAAACCTCTGTAGGGGAGGAGAGGGTTAAACCTCTGTATGGGAGGAGAGGGTTAAACCTCTGGGGAGGAGAGGGTTAAACCTCTGTATGGGAGGAGAGGGTTAAACCTCTGTGGGGGAGGAGAGGGTTAAACCTCTGTGGGGAGGAGAGGGTTAAACCTCTGGGGAGGAGAGGGTTAAACCTCTGTATGGGAGGAGAGGGTTAAACCTCTGTAGGGGAGGAGAGGGTTAAACCTCTGTGGGGGAGGAGAGGGTTAAACCTCTGTGGGGGAGGAGAGGGTTAAACCTCTGGGGAGGAGAGGGTTAAACCTCTGTGGGGGAGGAGAGGGTTAAACCTCTGTAGGGGAGGAGAGGGTTAAACCTCTGTGGGGGAGGAGAGGGTTAAACCTCTGTATGGGAGGAGAGGGTTAAACCTCTGTATAGGAGAGGGTTAAACCTCTGTAGGGGAGGAGAGGGTTAAACCTCTGTGGGGGAGGAGAGGGTTAAACCTCTGTGGGGGAGGAGAGGGTTAAACCTCTGTGGGGGAGGAGAGGGTTAAACCTCTGTAGGGGAGGAGAGGGTTAAACCTCTGTGGGGGAGGAGAGGGTTAAACCTCTGTGGGGGAGGAGAGGGTTAAACCTCTGGGGAGGAGAGGGTTAAACCTCTGTAGGGGAGGAGAGGGTTAAACCTCTGGGGAGGAGAGGGTTAAACCTCTGTAGGGGAGGAGAGGGTTAAACCTCTGGGGAGGAGAGGG
The DNA here is from genome assembly GCF_951216825.1 of Electrona antarctica. NCBI lineage: Eukaryota > Metazoa > Chordata > Actinopteri > Myctophiformes > Myctophidae > Electrona > Electrona antarctica. The sequence continues at coordinate 118,675 of NW_027638583.1, forward strand.
TTAAACCTCTGTAGGGGAGGAGAGGGTTAAACCTCTGTAGGGGAGGAGAGGGTTAAACCTCTGTAGGGGAGGAGAGGGTTAAACCTCTGTAGGGGGAGGAGAGGGTTAAACCTCTGTAGGGGGAGGAGAGGGTTAAACCTCTGTAGGGGGAGGAGAGGGTTAAACCTCTGTAGGGGGAGGAGAGGGTTAAACCTCTGGGGAGGAGAGGGTTAAACCTCTGTAGGGGGAGGAGAGGGTTAAACCTCTGGGGAGGAGAGGGTTAAACCTCTGGGGAGGAGAGGGTTAAACCTCTGTAGGGGAGGAGAGGGTTAAACCTCTGTAGGGGAGGAGAGGGTTAAACCTCTGTATGGGAGGAGAGGGTTAAACCTCTGGGGAGGAGAGGGTTAAACCTCTGTATGGGAGGAGAGGGTTAAACCTCTGTAGGGGAGGAGAGGGTTAAACCTCTGGGGAGGAGAGGGTTAAACCTCTGTAGGGGAGGAGAGGGTTAAACCTCTGTAGGGGAGGAGAGGGTTAAACCTCTGTAGGGGAGGAGAGGGTTAAACCTCTGGGGAGGAGAGGGTTAAACCTCTGTATGGGAGGAGAGGGTTAAACCTCTGTGGGGGAGGAGAGGGTTAAACCTCTGTGGGGAGGAGAGGGTTAAACCTCTGGGGAGGAGAGGGTTAAACCTCTGTATGGGAGGAGAGGGTTAAACCTCTGTGGGGGAGGAGAGGGTTAAACCTCTGTAGGGGAGGAGAGGGTTAAACCTCTGTGGGGGAGGAGAGGGTTAAACCTCTGTATGGGAGGAGAGGGTTAAACCTCTGTAGGGGAGGAGAGGGTTAAACCTCTGTAGGGGAGGAGAGGGTTAAACCTCTGTGGGGGAGGAGAGGGTTAAACCTCTGTGGGGGAGGAGAGGGTTAAACCTCTGGGGAGGAGAGGGTTAAACCTCTGTAGGGGAGGAGAGGGTTAAACCTCTGGGGAGGAGAGGGTTAAACCTCTGTAGGGGAGGAGAGGGTTAAACCTCTGGGGAGGAGAGGGTTAAACCTCTGTAGGGGAGGAGAGGGTTAAACCTCTGTAGGGGAGGAGAGGGTTAAACCTCTGTAGGGGAGGAGAGGGTTAAACCTCTGTAGGGGAGGAGAGGGTTAAACCTCTGTAGGGGGAGGAGAGGGTTAAACCTCTGTAGGGGGAGGAGAGGGTTAAACCTCTGTAGGGGGAGGAGAGGGTTAAACCTCTGTAGGGGGAGGAGAGGGTTAAACCTCTGGGGAGGAGAGGGTTAAACCTCTGGGGAGGAGAGGGTTAAACCTCTGTAGGGGGAGGAGAGGGTTAAACCTCTGTAGGGGGAGGAGAGGGTTAAACCTCTGTAGGGGGAGGAGAGGGTTAAACCTCTGTAGGGGAGGAGAGGGTTAAACCTCTGGGGAGGAGAGGGTTAAACCTCTGTAGGGGAGGAGAGGGTTAAACCTCTGTAGGGGAGGAGAGGGTTAAACCTCTGTATGGGAGGAGAGGGTTAAACCTCTGTATGGGAGGAGAGGGTTAAACCTCTGTATGGGAGGAGAGGGTTAAACCTCTGTAGGGGAGGAGAGGGTTAAACCTCTGTAGGGGAGGAGAGGGTTAAACCTCTGTAGGGGGAGGAGAGGGTTAAACCTCTGTAGGGGAGGAGAGGGTTAAACCTCTGGGGAGGAGAGGGTTAAACCTCTGGGGAGGAGAGGGTTAAACCTCTGTGGGGGAGGAGAGGGTTAAACCTCTGTAGGGGAGGAGAGGGTTAAACCTCTGTGGGGGAGGAGAGGGTTAAACCTCTGTATGGGAGGAGAGGGTTAAACCTCTGTATGGGAGGAGAGGGTTAAACCTCTGTAGGGGGAGGAGAGGGTTAAACCTCTGTAGGGGAGGAGAGGGTTAAACCTCTGTAGGGGAGGAGAGGGTTAAACCTCTGGGGAGGAGAGGGTTAAACCTCTGTAGGGGAGGAGAGGGTTAAACCTCTGTAGGGGAGGAGAGGGTTAAACCTCTGTGGGGGAGGAGAGGGTTAAACCTCTGTGGGGGAGGAGAGGGTTAAACCTCTGGGGAGGAGAGGGTTAAACCTCTGTGGGGGAGGAGAGGGTTAAACCTCTGTAGGGGAGGAGAGCGTTAAACCTCTGTAGGGGAGGAGAGGGTTAAACCTCTGTCGGGAGAGGAGAGGGTTAAACCTCTGTCGGGGAGGAGAGGGTTAAACCTCTATGGGGAGGAGAGGGTTAAACCTCTGGGGAGGAGAGGGTTAAACCTCTGTAGGGGAGGAGAGGGTTAAACCTCTGTAGGGGAGGAGAGGGTTAAACCTCTGTAGGGGAGGAGAGGGTTAAACCTCTGTCGGGGAGGAGAGGGTTAAACCTCTGTAGGGGAGGAGAGGGTTAAACCTCTGGGGAGGAGAGGGTTAAACCTCTGTAGGGGAGGAGAGGGTTAAACCTCTGGGGAGGAGAGGGTTAAACCTCTGTATGGGAGGAGAGGGTTAAACCTCTGTAGGGGAGGAGAGGGTTAAACCTCTGTAGGGGAGGAGAGGGTTAAACCTCTGTAGGGGAGGAGAGGGTTAAACCTCTGTGGGGGAGGAGGGGGTTAAACCTCTGTAGGGGAGGAGAGGGTTAAACCTCTGGGGAGGAGAGGGTTAAACCTCTGTGGGGGAGGAGAGGGTTAAACCTCTGTGGGGGAGGAGAGGGTTAAACCTCTGTATGGGAGGAGAGGGTTAAACCTCTGTGGGGGAGGAGAGGGTTAAACCTCTGGGGAGGAGAGGGTTAAACCTCTGTGGGGGAGGAGAGGGTTAAACCTCTGTAGGGGAGGAGAGGGTTAAACCTCTGTAGGGGAGGAGAGGGTTAAACCTCTGGGGAGGAGAGGGTTAAACCTCTGTATGGGAGGAGAGGGTTAAACCTCTGTAGGGAGGAGAGGGTTAAACCTCTGTATGGGAGGAGAGGGTTAAACCTCTGTAGGGGAGGAGAGGGTTAAACCTCTGTGGGGGAGGAGAGGGTTAAACCTCTGTAGGGGAGGAGAGGGTTAAACCTCTGTAGGGGAGGAGAGGGTTAAACCTCTGGGGAGGAGAGGGTTAAACCTCTGTCGGGGAGGAGAGGGTTAAACCTCTGTAGGGGAGGAGAGGGTTAAACCTCTGTAGGGGAGGAGAGGGTTAAACCTCTGGGGAGGAGAGGGTTAAACCTCTGTAGGGGAGGAGAGGGTTAAACCTCTGGGGAGGAGAGGGTTAAACCTCTGTATGGGAGGAGAGGGTTAAACCTCTGTAGGGGAGGAGAGGGTTAAACCTCTGTAGGGGAGGAGAGGGTTAAACCTCTGTGGGGGAGGAGAGGGTTAAACCTCTGTAGGGGAGGAGAGGGTTAAACCTCTGGGGAGGAGAGGGTTAAACCTCTGTGGGGGAGGAGAGGGTTAAACCTCTGTGGGGGAGGAGAGGGTTAAACCTCTGTATGGGAGGAGAGGGTTAAACCTCTGTGGGGGAGGAGAGGGTTAAACCTCTGGGGAGGAGAGGGTTAAACCTCTGTGGGGGAGGAGAGGGTTAAACCTCTGTAGGGGAGGAGAGGGTTAAACCTCTGTAGGGGAGGAGAGGGTTAAACCTCTGGGGAGGAGAGGGTTAAACCTCTGTGGGGGAGGAGAGGGTTAAACCTCTGTAGGGAGGAGAGGGTTAAACCTCTGTATGGGAGGAGAGGGTTTAAACCTCTGTAGGGGAGGAGAGGGTTAAACCTCTGTAGGGGAGGAGAGGGTTAAACCTCTGGGGGAGGAGAGGGTTAAACCTCTGTAGGGGAGGAGAGGGTTAAACCTCTGTATGGGAGGAGAGGGTTAAACCTCTGGGGAGGAGAGGGTTAAACCTCTGTAGGGGAGGAGAGGGTTAAACCTCTGGGGAGGAGAGGGTTAAACCTCTGTAGGGGAGGAGAGGGTTAAACCTCTGGGGAGGAGAGGGTTAAACCTCTGTAGGGGGAGGAGAGGGTTAAACCTCTGGGGAGGAGAGGGTTAAACCTCTGTATGGGAGGAGAGGGTTAAACCTCTGTAGGGGAGGAGAGGGTTAAACCTCTGTGGGGGAGGAGAGGGTTAAACCTCTGTGGGGGAGGAGAGGGTTAAACCTCTGGGGAGGAGAGGGTTAAACCTCTGTTGGGGGAGGAGAGGGTTAAACCTCTGTAGGGGAGGAGAGGGTTAAACCTCTGTAGGGGAGGAGAGGGTTAAACCTCTGGGGAGGAGAGGGTTAAACCTCTGTGGGGGAGGAGAGGGTTAAACCTCTGTAGGGAGGAGAGGGTTTAAACCTCTGTATGGGAGGAGAGGGTTAAACCTCTGTAGGGGGAGGAGAGGGTTAAACCTCTGGGGAGGAGAGGGTTAAACCTCTGTAGGGGGAGGAGAGGGTTAAACCTCTGTAGGGGAGGAGAGGGTTAAACCTCTGTATGGGAGGAGAGGGTTAAACCTCTGGGGGAGGAGAGGGTTAAACCTCTGTAGGGGAGGAGAGGGTTAAACCTCTGGGGAGGAGAGGGTTAAACCTCTGTAGGGGAGGAGAGGGTTAAACCTCTGTATGGAGGAGAGGGTTAACCTCTGGGGGAGGAGAGGGTTAAACCTCTGTGGGGAGGAGAGGGTTAAACCTCTGTAGGGGAGGAGAGGGTTAAACCTCTGTGGGGAGGAGAGGGTTAAACCTCTGTATGGGAGGAGAGGGTTAAACCTCTGTATGGGAGGAGAGGGTTAAACCTCTGTGGGGGAGGAGAGGGTTAAACCTCTGTAGGGGAGGAGAGGGTTTAAACCTCTGTGGGGAGGAGAGGGTTAAACCTCTGTAGGGGAGGAGAGGGTTAAACCTCTGTGGGGGAGGAGAGGGTTAAACCTCTGTATGGGAGGAGAGGGTTAAACCTCTGTATGGGAGGAGAGGGTTAAACCTCTGTAGGGGAGGAGAGGGTTAAACCTCTGTAGGGGAGGAGAGAGGGTTAAACCTCTGTAGGGGAGGAGAGGGTTAAACCGCTGTAGGGGAGGAGAGGGTTAAACCTCTGGGAGGAGAGGGTTAAACCTCTGGGGGAGGAGAGGGTTAAACCTCTGTAGGGGAGGAGAGGGTTAAACCTCTGTATGGGAGGAGAGGGTTAAACCTCTGGGGGAGGAGAGGGTTAAACCTCTGTAGGGGAGGAGAGGGTTAAACCTCTGTAGGGGAGGAGAGGGTTAAACCTCTGTAGGGGAGGAGAGGGTTA